>NW_028319423.1:0-285000 GCF_062004578.1 Staurois parvus
TGGTCAGAGCGCGCTGCGGGAGGCGGCCGCTTGGCGAGAGCAGAGGCGCGCTGCGGGAGGCGGCCGCTTGGCGAGAGCAGAGGCGCGCTGCGGGGAGGCGGCCGCTTGGCGAGAGCAGAGGCGCGCTGCGGGAGGCGGCCGCTTGGCGAGAGCAGAGGCGCGCTGCGGGAGGCCGGCCGCTTGGCGAGAGCAGAGGCGCGCTGCGGGAGGCGGCCGCTTGGCGAGAGCAGAGGCGCGCTGCGGGAGGCGGTCGCTTGGCGAGAGCAGAGGCGCGCTGCGGGAGGCGGTCGCTTGGCGAGAGCAGACACGCTGCAGAAAATGGTGGTTATTTTATGGCAGTTTTCTTAAAGTGTCATTAAATCCTTGGGTGAAAAAAAAAAAAAAAAAAAAAAAAGAAAATCTAACAGCAACACTTCATTTACTGTGCAGCCATCTCTGTGTCCTGCTACAGGGTGACTACAACACCCTGCAGGGGTTCCCTTAGAGCCCCAGTGTAGCCACCCTTACAAGTGCACTTCCAGCCTGAAACATGTGCCGGCAGGTCCCAAGCCCCTCAGTACAAAGCGCCCCCCCATACTCCAAGCTTTGATTGAAAACTATTCCTATCAACTTCCCACAATTCTTCCACCAGCAAACTAGTAACGCACCAGATCTGAACTGAGTTATTACACCAACATATTTCAGGCACCAGGTGCTGGGAAGGAAGTGTGTGGGCCAATTACAGGAGAAAGTGAAGACATACGGGGGGAGGGGGGAAACCCCATTAATTCAAATTAATTTTGCAGAAGCAGGGGGCAGAGCAGAAGCCAGGGGGGGGGGGGGGGGGGCACACAGAGACCCACAAATAGGAGCCCGCACCTTCCTCTTGTGTGCCTTACCTTAATGTACTTCGCACTGTAGGCTCGCTCGTTCCATATCTGAGATACAAAGACAGAATACAATGTATTTATATGGCTCTGACATATACCGCAGCGCTGTACAGAGAACACTGAGCCAGTCACATCACTCTCTGCACCAGAGGAGCTTACACTCTAATGTCCCACCACATCCACATGCCATTATACATTTATATAGCTCTGACATATATCGCAGCGCTGTACAGAGGACACAGCCTATTACATCAGTCTCTGTAGTAGAGGAGCTTACACTCTAATGCCCGCCCCCCCCCCCCCTCACCACCACCCACAGTCACACACCATTATTATACATTTCTATAGTTCTGATATATACTGCAGCGCTGTACAGAGGACACTGAGCTATTCACATCAGCCTCTGCACCAGAGGAGCTTACACTCTAATGTCGCCCCCAGTCACACATTATTATACATTTATATAGCTCTGACATATACCGGAGCGCTGTACAAACAATCCCTCTGCCGCCAGCGCATCCAAAACAGAATCCTCAGCCTTTCAGGTCACTTACCCCAACATAGTCTATATCCAGGTCATGGTACTGCTTGGCCCCGATGATCCAGGAGACGACGTAGTAGGCGGTCACATCGGGAAAGTCATACGGCCAATTCTTGCCTTTACCGACCCAACCGGGGAACGCCCAGGGCAGACCTGGCAGGGAACAAAAAGACCACACAGTTTATCCAGCGCAAAATCAGAAATTGGGGGACACTCTGGGGTGGGGGGGGGGTTGCCTCAGCTCTGCTCCCTTCATGGCCACTAAGAAGCCAAGTGAGAGTCTCTGTCCTCATGCTGCATTTTCTGCAATCTAAACCAAAACATAAAATCTGGAGACGATGGTCAGAGACATGAGAGCTAAAGGAAATGTCACGGTCCCAAAAAAAAAAAAAAGGAAGTTGGAGGTATGATCTGTTCAATACTCTGTCCAGAATTATTTAATTATTATTTATTATTTTTTAACAATTATTTAATTGTTGCACTCAATGAGGTCAGATTATTTAGCTTTATTATTAGGTAGAGAACAGTCGGAAGAAGGAAGCACATCATTTTTCAGCTATTAGGTTTCAGATTTCGGGTCAAAGAAAACGTGGGAATCAATCCATTCACTACAAACCCCAATTACAGGTATTAGAGCATTAAGGCCGGGTTCACACAAATGTCGCACCGCATTCTTGTGCGAATTATGTGCGATGTCCGTGTGGAGTGATTGGAGCCATACATTTTGTACGGCTCAACTCGCATCGCATCCGCACCAAAAAGGTGCAGGACTTTTTTTTTTTTTATATATCCGCACCTGAATGGTATCGTATGGGTGTTTTCACTTTAATTTCTCATTGCTGGCAATCGCATTCTGCGATCTGTAACGGGGTGTCATTAATTTAACATGGACACCCACAACAGATGAACGCCATGTGAATGCAATGCAGTGCAGGAAACTGACAGAATTTGCAGAATTTCCTGCACTGAAACAATGTGAACCCAGTCTAAGGCTTGGTTCACATCTGTGCGGGTGGTGCCGCTGCAGACCCGCGGGCAGGTGCCATTAATTCTAATGGCATGCATTCGCACTGGAAATTGCAACCGTATTGGGAACCTCGGTTCCCGTGCGAGCTGCGATTGCCAAAGAAGTGCAGGGACTCTTCCCTGCGTGTCCAGGGGCACGGGAGTCCATTCAAATGAATGGGCTCTCCTGCCCAGGCAAAATGTGGCCCGTATTGAAGGTGTATTGATCATCACACACCACCCAAAAGCTGTATGTGAGAAGGATTAATAGCAGCCTCAGCAAACTCTGTCCAAGCTACGCTCTCAACGCGTTTCGTCCCATTAATCCATGAAGCCTGGGGGTGAGGCGAAACATGTAGGGGGCGTGGTCTGCACAGTTTGCTGAGGCTGCTATTACGCGTAGGACATACGGCTTTGTATGGCGATGACTGAAACACCTTTAATGCTCTTACATTAGGTAAGGAGTCGGGGTGAACTCCCTTCTAGCCTGCACCCACAATTGGATTTATTAAACATGGCTGTCAAAAGGTTTTCCCAGGCTCAGCAGTCATAGGTGGATATGCCCTGCACAGCGCACTGGAATCTGCCATTACCAACGAGCTTGATTTTTGGGTTCCGCTTCTTCGCCTCTTTCATCAGCCACCACTCGTATCCGCGGAAATAGTTCTCATCGTCCGGATAGTGCATGTGGGACGGTTCTGTGCCATCTGAGGGGGAAAAGAATTCACAATAAATACTACATATATTGGCTCAGCATGATCACATGACCCCATCACACTGCCAACATATACTGTATTGTCTCAGCATGATCACATGACCCCCATCACACCGCCAGCATTTACTATATTGGCTCAGCATGATCACATGACCCCATCGCACCGCCAGCGTTTACTATATTGGCTCAGCATGATCACATGACCCCATCGCACCGCCAGCATTTACTATATTGGCTCAGCATGATTACATGACCCCCATCACACCGCCAGCATATACTGTATTGGCTCTGCATGATCACATGACCCCATCACACTATATTGGCTCAGCATGATCACATGACCCCCATCACACCGCCAGCATATACTGTATTGCCGCAGCATGATCACATGACCCCCATCACACTGCCAGCATATACTGTATTACCGCAGCATGATCACATGACCCCCATCACACTGCTAGCATATACTGTATTGGCTCAGCATGATCACATGACCCCCATCACACTGCTAGCATATACTGTATTGGCGCAGCATGATCACATGACCCCCATTACACTGCTAGCATATACTGTATTGCCGCAGCATGATCACATGACCCCCATCACACTGCCAGCATATACTGTATTACCGCAGCATGATCACATGACCCCCATCACACTGCTAGCATATACTGTATTGGCGCAGCATGATCACATGACCCCCATTACACTGCTAGCATATACTGTATTGGCGCAGCATGATCACATGACCCCCATCCCACTGCCAGCTTTTACTATATTAGCTCAGCATGATCACATGACCCCATCGCACTGCCAACATTTACAACATAGGCTCAGCATGATCACATGACCAAATCACACTGTCAGCTTTACTAGAATGGCTCAGCATGATCACATGACCCCACCACACTGCCAGCATTTTGATCTATGTAAATAAGCTATACCCTGTGTGGCTCGAATGTAAGTCCTTAATTTAAATAGCAACACCACTCGGTGTGATCCATGTACATTGCAGGGATTGTAACAACTTTTGTTGCAGATTCCTTTTGTTATTCCGAAGAAAAAGCTGTCTGCGTCCAAGTGCAGAATGAATGTAAAAGATTTTAGAATGATCAATCAGCTGCTGCACTTGTTGGACTGACAGTGGCAGGGTCTGCATCCCTTTAGACATGATTTCCCTTTGGGAGTATCTCACCACAAATGACACATGTTGCAGGGGATGCCCAAAATCCAATTTGTAGCTCAGTGCAGACTTCTGGGAAAATCAGTGAGCCAATCGCACAAGTAGAAAAATTACATTTCTGGAAGGCGTTCTGTATACTGTGTACAGAATGCCTCCAGGTTGCCATATTAAAGCGCTGCAGATTGAAAAGGAAAGGTGATTTTTAGTAACAATCAGTTACAATAGGACTTGTGTCACAATTGTATTCCCCATAAATATATTTTTTTTATTTGCGTTTTTTTTTTGTTAAACCAAAAAGTGGAGTTACCTGTAGAAAAAAAAGGAAATACCGCATCTGCCCAGTAGGTGGAGCCAAGTGTTATAAGGAATTCCTATGGCATGTAGCTCACTCTGTAGAGATCTGTGTGTGTGTGTGTGTGTGTGGGGGGGGGGCAATCTGCCCTTATGTAACACTTCACATCCTCCTGTCAGCGGGTTATGTCTCTAATCATTTATATCTGTAAGCAGCGAAAACCAGGAGTCAGATCAGGAAACCCTCAGAACGGGCGCGCCGCAGCCCAGGAGGACGGATCTCGAGTTGTCAGATAGAACATTCAGATAAGACGACGTTCATCAGATGCAATCTTCAAAATAAAGAGGTTTTTATAGAGAAATGACTAGCGCATTCCCCCTCCCCCACCTTCTGTACAGAACTTCACGCATCACTCTTATCGGAAAGAACACAGTGCCGCATTTGTCGTCTTTAAAACGTCAAAACCTTTAAATACCCAAAAATTCACACATTAATGGGAAACTAGAAATGGGTATTTTTCCCCCCTCTATTTGAAGAGCAATTTAAAAGTGGTTGTAAACCTCAGACATGAAATGTGAACAAAGTATATCCCTCTATAGTGTGTGCTTGTCTCAGTCCCAGAGGCGGACTGACCATTCAGGTACTCTGGCACTGCCTGAGGACCCGGGGTCAGCAGGGGTCCCCATGAGATGCCCCTGGTACCTTTCATAGGTTTTTTTGGTGTGGTTTGAGTGTGGGCGAGGACACGGGGCCCCATGATCCCCAAATGCCCGGGGGGCCCCATGAGTTGTCAGTCCGCCCCTGCTCAGTCCAGAGCACTAAGTGTCATTTGTGTCTGCTTCTTTATTCCTCTGCTATCAGCATGAGTCACTTCTGACAGGTTTTCCTGACACCAAGAGACAAATGGTGACATGCAGGAGAATATTCACAAGGCATTTGTCTAGGGCGGCATTTTTCAGAAGGTACAAAAGAAGGGACAGATGGCATGGGGACCTGTTGTGATCCATGAGGCTGCTTGACTGTGTATACAGAGCCTGACTCAAGAATGTCTGAAACTGTGAAGAGGAGTGTCTCTCTGGGTGGGGCAGGTGTATGGGGGGGAGAGGGCATTGAAAGGCTCTCGGTGGGGGTTGGTTGGTGCTGGTCATTGTCAGGCTCTCTCAAAGGGGGGGGGGGGCGCTGATTTTTGCATTGCCTAGGGCAGCACAAATCCTAAATACACCACTGGTGACACCAGAGGGGCCTTCAGCACACAGCCTTTGATTGACAGTCTCAGCTTTGTTCCTGTGTGCTGCGGGGTGTGTCCCTTCCCTCCAATCTGCTCTCGGAGTTCTCCTCCCTGAGCTCTGCAGTGTAAATTCAGCTCTCCGCCCCCATTTTCTGACAGCTTAGACAAGCCAGGACTGCAGATAAATAGGTACAACTTATGTTGGAGGAGTTGTTTCATCTCTGTGTATCACCTGAGGCCAGTCACATCACTGGGTATATGTGAGGGTTTACAACCACCTTAATGCAGTAGTCCAGCGCTCTGCCCATCTGCAGTGGCGCTCTCCCTGCTCACAGAGGGAGCCATTTGCACCCACTGCTGCCAATCAAATCTTATGAGCATGGGGTGGGGCAGCGCCACACTGTGTGCTGTCAATAAAAGCACACAGCTTTGTGACAGTTCTGATTACTGAGTGCACTAGATGTAGAATATATATATATATCTATCTATCTATCTATCTCTCTCTCTCTCTCTATCTCTATCTCTCTATATTTTTTTTTTTTCATTTATATATATTTTTTTTAATTTATAAATATATATTTTTTTTTTCTCCTCTTTTATTTTTTTAAGTTAATATATATATTTTTTTCTTATTTTAAATGTGTGTGTGTGTATGTAATATATATATATATATAAAAAAATTTTCTGTTTTATTTTTTTAAGTTTTTTTTTTTTGTTTTTTTGTTTAGACACCCTGCAAAACAGTCCTGCAAATGATCATAGCTGTCCCTGGCATCAATTCTTCGGAGTCAATGAACAGCAACAAGCATGCAGATTAGAAAACTCAGAGGGGCCAGAACACCTAACCTGCCTGCTTGTTCTGAGTCAGCAATTCAACATACTGAAGCCATTGGATAAGCATGACAGACAGGGCCTCTCTAACCTGACACGTACAATTTATTTTTTTTCGTTTCCACGCCCCGTGTCCTTTCAGCGACTACCGATTCGGCGTTCTAGATGTGAATAAACTGAAGGTCATTTTTAAAGTGATTGTTACACATTTTCTGTTCCGTATTTCCAGCAGTGATAATCATACGAGGTCTGCAGGAAGAAGGGGTCAGCGCCGGTATAAAGCCGCGTCACCCGTTTGCGCTCACTGTCTGCTTCCTGTACGTCACCCTAAACGCGCAGACACCGAGAGGGGAAGTTGTGGTTTGCTGTGGGACGCGGATTCCTGTGATCTGGGGACGGGGGAGGATACCGCACCCAGCAAACAAGAGTTACGATGTCTAACATTTTGAAAATGCAATTGGACAAAAAGAAAAGCAGAAAAAAAAAAAAAAAAACAGAAAAAGTTTGAAAAGCTCATTTTTATTACACACCTTATTTTAGACCCAGTGATGTCATTACTGAGTCTCTGTGCTTCTCTATTCAATGCAGACAGATCGTGGCTGGAAGAGTTCTGTACATATCTTTCTGAAATTATCCCTCAGTACTCCTCAAGAGCCCTCAGCCCTGATGCAAGCAGTAGGCTGGCCCTTGGGAGGAGTTATCCAAATGTCAAAAACCCTCCACAGGAGAGGAAGGTTCCCTGCCGCCGGAACAGGTGTCCCCCATTGGACGATTTCCCCTCTATTCCTGGTTTGGCGACAACTGTAACATTTTGGATTTCCTTCACTTTCTGTTTCATTCAAATAAAGAGGATAAATGTCCCCAGAGGGGACACAGGTGGGGTTATATGAACTGTTGTGTCAGGAAGTCAAGAGGGAGGAGCCAGTGAGAGTTCTTCTAGAACCCTCCAGGCGCCCAGAATGCCGGCATGCTCTTCTATGAAAGTCTGAACCTGCTCCTGTGGGCGGAAACTCTGCCTACCTCTCCAGTACCTTGCTATTAACCCCCTCCAGTGAAGGGCAGCCTCACTGACCAATCGGCAGCAGGCCACAGAGGATGTGGAGCAGAAGTAGCCAATCAGAGACTGTCTCACACGGATCCCGCCCCTTTGCTGTGAAAGGAGTTTGGAAGAAGTGGAGGGATCCACGAATACTCTCACTTGGAGCTCTGACATGATTGTACGCGATTAACAAATGGAATGACTGCCGGCATTCCCACCGGAGAGATCTGTGATCCTCGGGGGCGGGCCCTGGGGAAGGGGGATGGCAGTGTTCTGTACCTGTAGTCTGCGCATCGCCTCCGATTTCCACTTTGAAGATCTGCAGAGAAGCCCCAAAATTCGGCTGCAGAAAGGAAAGAAAAAGGCAAAATGAATGCAAGTCACATGACACCCCTATGACGGGATCAGACTCCTCCCATGAGCTTCATCCAATCTCCACCCACTCCAAAATCATTTCTACACACCCCCGCCAACCATCCCACAAACCACCCCCTAGGTAACCACTTGCACAACATACCCCTTACGTAACTGTGCACCCCCCCACCCGTAGCAACCATCACACTACCGCCCCCCAATCCCTTTAAGAAAACCAATAGTGAGGGGCGCACAGACCATGGCCTCGCTGACCACTATGTGGAAATACCATCTGCCTGGATGTCATCCTAATCCTCAGGCTTCATCCCTTTCTGATGTACTGCCCCTAAAGAAGCCCACCAATCACATCCGTGTCTGGAAGGGATGCGGCACAGTGGAGGCGAGCGCACGGTGCTCCACTTCTACGGCTCCTTCTGTGTTTAAAGGGGAAGTGTAGTGAGTGCAGAACATTCCGTGTATTGTGGTCGGGACAGATACATTGTATCCAGTTCTGTCCTTTCCCTGGTGTAGCGGCGGGGGGGGGGAGGTCACGCCTCCTCCACCCTGCATGAAAACTGATGGAAGGAACCGGCAGATTGGATTGGTTGGTTCACACAGAGCGCAGAGCTGGGGATTTGTTCTGTAGATCTCGGTGAGGACAAATGTGCGCAACTCACATCACAACGTCGCCGTCACATGGTGCGCCTTGTACTGTGCAGACACATGCAACACAGACTGCAAACTCACAAAGATACCCTTTGTTCTACGTGTACTCCCCTCGCAGTGTTCTCCCTGCCCCCCCCCCCCCCCCTCGCAGTGTTCTCCATGAGCCCCCCCCCCCCCCCCTCGCACCGTTCTCCCTGGGCCCCCCCCCTCCTCGCACCGTTCTCCCTGGGCCCCCCCCCTCCTCGCACCGTTCTCCCTGGGCCCCCCCCCCCCACGCACCGTTCTCCCTGGGCCCATCCCCCTCGCACCGTTCTCCCTGGGCCGTGCTGTGCCCCCCCCCACACTGTTCTTTGTGTGCCCCACTCGCATTGCCCTCCCACTCCCCTATACAACTCAACCCCCTCCTCTTGAGCCCTTCCCCCCCCCCCCCCCCCCCCCCCATTCCCAAATACAATCAGAGACAAAGTGTCAAAAAGCCCATTCTGCCTCCCTCTTTGACTAAGCTTTATTTGAACAAAAAAAAAAAATTGTGTGTGTGTGTGTGGGGGGGGGGGGGTGCACAAATCACAGCCCAGTTGGCTTAGGTGATGAAGGGGGGTGCTAACAGCCTCCTGTGGAAGCCTGTGTGAGTGCGGGGGTACGCGGGGTTTTCACAGCCATCCTCATACGGCGCACACAGCGGAACATCCCTCACCTTGAAGAGGTAGTCCAGGATCTCAGAGCGCTGAGGTTCCGGGTAATCCACCAGAAGACGGGACGTGGCCTGGAGGGGGGAGAGAGAAATGTACATCACTCAGAGCAAGCAAAGAGGACACGTCCCCCCCCCCCCCCCCCATCCACACCTGCAGATCGTAACCCCCCCCCCGATCTACGCCTGCAGATCGTAACCCCCCCCCCCCCCGATCTACGCCTGCAGATCGTACCCCCCCCCCCCGATCTACGCCTGCAGATCGTACCCCCCCCCCCCGATCTACGCCTGCAGATCGTACCCCCCCCCCCGATCTACGCCTGCAGATCGTACCCCCCCCCGATCTACGCCTGCAGATCGTACCCCCCCCCCCCGATCTACGCCTGCAGATCGTACCCCCCCCCCGATCTACGCCTGCAGATCGTACCCCCCCCCCGATCTACGCCTGCAGATCGTACCCCCCCCCCCGATCTACGCCTGCAGATCGTACCCCCCCCCGATCTACGCCTGCAGATCGTACCCCCCCCCCCCGATCTACGCCTGCAGATCGTACCCCCCCCCCGATCTACGCCTGCAGATCGTACCCCCCCCCCCCCGATCTACGCCTGCAGATCGTACCCCCCCCGATCTACGCCTGCAGATCGTACCCCCCCCCCCCGATCTACGCCTGCAGATCGTACCCCCCCCCCGATCTACGCCTGCAGATCGTACCCCCCCCCCCCCCGATCTACGCCTGCAGATCGTACCCCCCCCCCCCCGATCTACGCCTGCAGATCGTACCCCCCCCCCCCGATCTACGCCTGCAGATCGTACCCCCCCCCCGATCTACGCCTGCAGATCGTACCCCCCCCCCGATCTACGCCTGCAGATCGTACCCCCCCCCCCCGATCTACGCCTGCAGATCGTACCCCCCCCCGATCTACGCCTGCAGATCGTACCCCCCCCCCCGATCTACACCTGCAGATCGTACCCCCCCCCCGATCTACACCTGCAGATCGTACCCCCCCCCCGATCTACACCTGCAGATCGTACCCCCCCCCCCCGATCTACACCTGCAGATCGTACCCCCCCCCCGATCTACACCTGCAGATCGTACCCCCCCCGATCTACGCCTGCAGATCGTAACCCCCCCCCCCCCGATCTACGCCTGCTGATCGTACCCCCCCCGATCTACGCCTGCAGATCGTACCCCCCCCCCGATCTACGCCTGCAGATCGTACCCCCCCCCCGATCTACGCCTGCAGATCGTACCCCCCCCCCGATCTACGCCTGCAGATCGTACCCCCCCCCCGATCTACGCCTGCAGATCGTACCCCCCCCCCGATCTACGCCTGCAGATCGTACCCCCCCCCCGATCTACGCCTGCAGATCGTACCCCCCCCAATCTACGCCTGCAGATCGTAACCCCCCCCCCCCCGATCTACGCCTGCTGATCGTACCCCCCCCGATCTACGCCTGCAGATCGTACCCCCCCCCCGATCTACGCCTGCAGATCGTACCCCCCCCCCCGATCTACGCCTGCAGATCGTACCCCCCCCCCGATCTACGCCTGCAGATCGTACCCCCCCGATCTACGCCTGCAGATCGTAACCCCCCCCCCCCGATCTACGCCTGCTGATCGTACCCCCCCGATCTACGCCTGCAGATCGTACCCCCCCCCCCCGATCTACGCCTGCAGATCGTACCCCCCCCCCCCGATCTACGCCTGCAGATCGTACCCCCCCCCCCGATCTACGCCTGCAGATCGTACCCCCCCCCCCCGATCTACGCCTGCAGATCGTACCCCCCCCCCCGATCTACGCCTGCAGATCGTACCCCCCCCCCGATCTACGCCTGCAGATCGTACCCCCCCCGATCTACGCCTGCAGATCGTACCCCCCCCCCGATCTACGCCTGCAGATCGTACCCCCCCCGATCTACGCCTGCAGATCGTACCCCCCCCCGATCTACGCCTGCAGATCGTACCCCCCCCCGATCTACGCCTGCAGATCGTACCCCCCCCCCCCCGATCTACGCCTGCAGATCGTACCCCCCCCCCCCGATCTACGCCTGCAGATCGTACCCCCCCCCGATCTACGCCTGCAGATCGTACCCCCCCCCCGATCTACGCCTGCAGATCGTACCCCCCCCGGATCTACGCCTGCAGATCGTACCCCCCCCCGATCTACGCCTGCAGATCGTAACCCCCCCCCCCGATCTACGCCTGCAGATCGTACCCCCCCCCCCGATCTACGCCTGCAGATCGTACCCCCCCCCCCGATCTACGCCTGCAGATCGTACCCCCCCCCCCGATCTACGCCTGCAGATCGTACCCCCCCCCCCGATCTACGCCTGCAGATCGTACCCCCCCCCCCGATCTACGCCTGCAGATCGTACCCCCCCCCGATCTACGCCTGCAGATCGTACCCCCCCCGATCTACGCCTGCAGATCGTACCCCCCCCCCCGATCTACGCCTGCAGATCGTACCCCCCCCCGATCTACGCCTGCAGATCGTACCCCCCCCCGATCTACGCCTGCAGATCGTACCCCCCCCCGATCTACGCCTGCAGATCGTACCCCCCCCCCGATCTACGCCTGCAGATCGTACCCCCCCCCCCCGATCTACGCCTGCAGATCGTACCCCCCCCCGATCTACGCCTGCAGATCGTACCCCCCCCCGATCTACGCCTGCAGATCGTACCCCCCCCCGATCTACGCCTGCAGATCGTACCCCCCCCGATCTACGCCTGCAGATCGTACCCCCCCCCGATCTACGCCTGCAGATCGTACCCCCCCCCCGATCTACGCCTGCAGATCGTACCCCCCCCCCGATCTACGCCTGCAGATCGTACCCCCCCCCCGATCTACGCCTGCAGATCGTACCCCCCCCCCCCCGATCTACACCTGCAGATCGTACCCCCCCCCCCCCCCCCGATCTACACCTGCAGATCGTACCCCCCCCCCATCTACACCTGCAGATCGTACCCCCCCCCCGATCTACACCTGCAGATCGTACCCCCCCCCCCGATCTACACCTGCAGATCGTACCCCCCCCCCCCCGATCTACACCTGCAGATCGTACCCCCCCGATCTACACCTGCAGATCGTACCCCCCCCCGATCTACACCTGCAGATCGTACCCCCCCCCGATCTACACCTGCAGATCGTACCCCCCCCCCCGATCTACACCTGCAGATCGTACCCCCCCCCGATCTACACCTGCAGATCGTACCCCCCCCCGATCTACACCTGCAGATCGTACCCCCCCCCCATCAACACCTGCAGATCATCCCCATCAACACCTGTAGATCATCCACCATCAACACCTGCAGATCATCCCCCCCCCCCCCGATCTACACCTGCAGATCGTACCCCCGATCTACACCTGCAGATCGTACCCCCCCCCTTGATCTACGCCTGCAGATCGTACCCCCCCCCAATCTACGCCTGCAGATCGTACCCCCCCTTCCCCGATCTACACCCTGCAGATCGTACCCCCCCTTCCCCGATCTACACCTGCAGATCGTACCCCCCCCCCCATCAACACCTGCAGATCATCACCCCCCCCCCCATCAACACCTGCAGATCATCACCCCCTCCCCCCCCATCAACACCTGCAGATCATCCCCCCCCCCCCCCCATCAACACCTGCAGATCATCCCCCATCAACACCTGCAGATCATCCCCCCCCCCCCCCATCAACACCTGCAGATCATACCCCGCCCCGTCTACACCTGCAGATTACCTCGGCTCTGCCCCCTCCCGGGTCACTTACCCCTCCCCCGCTCACAGCCCCGATCCCATCGAACTCCAGGCCCAGCCCCCCCTGGTCGGTCAGGATATATCCGGAGATCCACCGAACACCGGACAAGAGGACCAGTATCAACGAAATCACCGCCATCCTGAGTCATATGACTGGCTTAGCTCGACCGACCGATTCATATGACCCAAGCCCCGCCCACACAGACACGTGACAGGGCGAGGGGTGTTGGGAGCTGTAGTTTGGCTGCTTTAGCAATTCTCAAAGACTGAGAGTCTGGGGGGCGGGGCGGACTAAGTCAGCTCCAGGCTCGCTGCGTAATACCGGCCCAGCCGCCCGTTTCGGGCGCTGCTCATAGGAGGGAATGTGATTCATGTATGACAGCCCGCCTCTATGAAGGGTTAATAGTCAAGTGACCACGCTTCCTCTCCGCCCCTAACTTGCACTATATTCACGCCCACTAGCACTTAACTTGTACCCGCCCAGCGCCTCATTGACGAATCAGGAAGCCGAAACTCAGATGCCCGCCCATATTCTGTCCTGGGCGGTGCTCTGAGCTTACAGGTGAGAGGGGGCGGGGTTACTAGAGGGGACCCATTAGCGCCTGCCTTGCGCCCTATCAGCGTCTAGTTTCTACCTCTCACTATAGCGGACAAAAACCGCCCACCTCCTCTACACCCGGAGTCCGGTCCCTACAATGGAATATGGCGAAGTTTCATTGCCGCTTCCCCGGTTCGCTGAAAGTACTTTTGAGCGGTGGTGGGCGGGGTTTGTCAGCTGCAGAAAAGCGGGGCGGGGTTGAAGGGACAAGTTTGAGGCTAAAAGGGTGCGGAGTGGGCGGAAGTTAGGCGTTAATAGGGCGTAGAGTGGGCGGAAGTCAGGCGCTAATAGGTCGTAGAGTGGGCGGAAGTCAGGCGTTAATAGGTCGTAGAGTGGGCGGAAGTCAGGCGCTATTAGGGCGTAGAGTGGGCGGAAGTTAGGCGCTAATAGGGCGTAGAGTGGGCGGAAGTTGGCGTTAATGGGGCGGCAGATATGCGCCTTATTTGCCCAGTCAGGTGATGCTTGTCCCCCAACACCCCGCTCTGCCTCCTCCACTTTCATTGTAGCTGGCAAACCCCGCCCACCACACCTAGATGAAACCGAGAGTTACACCTGGGAGAGAATATGGGCGGGGTTCCTACTTTGCAGCATCCTGATAGGCTATCACTGGCTGGCAAGGCTAAAGAGGCTGGACCAGAGTGTCAGGCTCCACCCCCCTCCACTATTCGGTGTGCCGTGTGGGTGTAGATGTGCTGTGCAGTGAGCTGATGGGTGGAGGTGATACAGGGGGAGGAGTCACCATCTGTCACCATGTGTCTCTCACCACGTGCCTCTCCCAAAATGATCAATGGTTTTCAACATTTTTTACAAATAAATATCTGAAAAATGTGTGCATTTTTATTCAGCCCCCTTTACTCTGATACCTTTAACTAAAATCTAGTGGAACCAATTGCCTTCAGAAGACACCTAATTAGTAAATAGAGTCCCCCTGTGTGTCATGTGATAGCATAAATACAGATGTTCCGTGAAGCCCTCAGAGGTTTGTGGGAGATCATTAGTGAACAAATAGCATCATGAAGGCCAAGGAACACACCAGAAAGGTCAGGGATAAAGTTGTGGATAAGTTTAAAGCAGTGTTGGGTTATAAAAAATATCCCAAGCTTTGACCATCTCACGGAGCACTGTTCAATCCATCATCTGAAAATGGAAAGAGTGGAAAGAGTCTCTCTTTTGGCACAACTGCAAACCTACCAAGACATGGCCAGCCACCTAAACTGACAGGCTGGGCAAGGGAGAGCATTCATCAGAGAAGCAGCCAAGAGGCCCATGGGAACTCTGGAGGAGCTGCAGAGATCCACAGCTCAGGGGGGAGAATCTGTCCTCAGGACAACTATTAGTCGCGCACTCCACAAATCTGGCCTTTATGGAAGAGTGGCAAGAAGAAAGTCATTGTTGAAAGAAAGCCATAAGAAGTCCCGTTTGCAGTTTGCGAGAAGCCATGTGGGGGACACCGCAAACATGGAAGAAGGGGCTCTGGTCACATGACACCAAAACTGAACTTTTGGCCTTAAAGCAAATTGCTATGTGTGGTGGAAAACTAACACATCACCCTGAACACACTATCCCCACCGTGAAACGTGGTGGCAGCATCATGTGGTGGGGATGCTTTTCTTCAGCAGGGACATGGAAGCTGGTCAGAGTTGATGGGAAGATGGATGGAGCCAAATACAAGAAGAAAACCTGTTAGAGTCTGCAAAAGACTGGAGACCGGGGTGGAGGTTCCCCTTCCAGCAGGACAACGACCCAAAACATCCAGCCAGAGCTACAATGGAATGGTTTAGATTAGGGGTGGGCACTGTGACCCTCCAGCTGTTGTAGAACTACAAGTCTCATGAGGCATTGCAAAACTGACAGTTACAAGCATGACTCTCAAAGGCAGAGGCACGATGGGACTTGTAGTTCACCAACAGCTGGAGGGCCACAGTTGCCCACCCCTGGATCAAAGCATGTTCATGTGTTAGAATGGCCCAGTCACAGTCCAGACCCAAATCCAATGGAGAATCTGTGGCCAGACTTGAAAATTGCTGTTCCCAGACGCTCTCCATCCAATCTGACAGCTTGAGGGATTCTGCAAAGAAGAATGGGCAGAAATGTCCCTCTCTAGATGTGCAAAGCTGGGAGAGACATCCCCAAAAAGACTTGCAGCTGGAATTGCAGCCAAAGGGGGTCCTACAAAGTATTGACTCCGGGGGGCTGAATACAAATGCCGCCACACTTTTCACAGATTTATTGGTCACAAATGTTGAAAACCATTTCTCACTTTCCTTCCACTTCACAATTATGTGCCACTTTCTTCATCTCTCTCTCTCTCCATCTCACCCCATCCTCTCCCTTTCTTTCATTTTTCTCTCTCTTCTTTTTTCTCCCTTCCACTTTATCCCCCCCCCCATTCCTCCACCCTCATTTCTCTCTTTTTCACCTCTCCTCTGTCTCTCACATACTGCATTTCTCTGTGTCCCCCATCTTATTCTTTCTTACCGTTCTTTCTTTTTTTTCCTGCTCGCTCACTACTCTCTCTCTCTCTTTCTCCCTCAATTTTCTTTCTCTCCCACTCTATATTTTATTTTTTTTCCTTTCTCTTTCCGTTTCTTTATTTTCTCTCTTTCCTGCTTGCTCACTCTTCCTCTCCTTTCTTTCTTTCTTTCTTTCTTTCTTTCTTTCTTTCTTTTTTCTTTCTTTCTTTCTTTCTTTCTCTTCCCTCTCTCCTCCCCTCTCTCTCTTCTTTCTTTCTTTCTTTCTTTCTTTCTTTCTTTCTTTCTTTCTTTCTCCCCCCTCTCTTTCTCTCTCTGCCACCCCCCTCTGTCTCTCTTTCCTTCTTTCTTTATTTTCTCTCTTTCCTGCTCACTCACTCTTCTCTCTCACTCTTCTTTCTCCTTCTCCATCACTTTTTTGTCTTTCTTTCTTTCTCCCCCCTCTCTTTTGCTCTCGGCCCCCCCCCCTCTTTCTCTCTCTGCCACCCCCCCCCCCCCCCCCCGTCTCTCTTTCCTTCTTTCTTTATTTTCTCTCTTTCCTGCTCACTCACTCTTCTCTCTCACTCTTTCTCCTTCTCCATCACGTTTTTGTCTTTTTTTCTTTCTTTCTTTCTTTCTCTCTTTCCTTCTTTCTTTATTTTCTCTCTTTCCTGCTCACTCACTCTTCTCTCTCACTCTTCTTTCTCCTTCTCCATCTCTTTTTTGTCTTTCTTTCTTTCTTTCTTTTTCTCTCTTTCTCTCTCTCTTTCTTTCTCTCTCCCTCCCTCTCCCTCTTTCTCTCTCTCCCTCTGTCTCTGTCTGTCTGTCTCTCTTCTTCTCTGACTATGACAGAGATCTATGGAGTTACCTCTCAAGGACAAATACCTGCCACATTCTTCATCCTAATTCTCTTTCAGACATTTTCCAGCTCTAATCCAGGCGGGATAATTGGATAATTAAGGAATGACATGAAAATATAGCAGACCTGACCGCCCTTGAGATCTGAAGGTGGATAAACCACTGGAGAGGTGAAAGGTGTTCTATGGAGCGCTGATCTTGTTTTCTTCAGAATGGAATAAATAAAAACAAAGAGATAAGAAATGACAATAAACAGAAATAACAAAGTCATGAAAACAAACAATGGACCCCAGAGCACATCACAAGCCCTGGCTGTGTTCCAGGATTCTCTGCCATGTTTGAGAGTGTGGCAGACAGAACATTTCATTGTATGTAATGGCTATATTATGTGATTTCTGGAGCACGCAGGATTTTTAGGAGCTCTGCGCATGAATGTGTTCAGGACTGATTTATTGTATAATTAATGAGACTGCATTACCCGATCACTGCCAGACACTGCTCAGATGTATATATGTATAAATTATTTTGAACATTTATTCACTCCACCAACACGCATCCTTCACCTTGATTAGACATGTGCGGTTCATTTCCTTCCAGATCACAATTCGGACAAATTTTTCATTATTCGGAGACTTGGATGTATCATTACAATTACTATAGTAAAGAATTTAAATGAATCCAAAATAAAGAAACAAAATTACATACAAATTCAAAAACAAAAGAATAGAATTAAATAGAATACAAAAGATTAGAACAGAAAATAAAATAATAGAATAAAATAAAAAATAAAAGAATAGAACAGAATAGAATAGAAAATAAAGGAATAGAATAAAATAAAAAATAAAAGAATAGAATAGAAAATAAAGGAATAGAATAGAAAATAATAACACAAAACAGAATAGAAAATAAAAGAATAGAATAACTGGATACTAACATTTATAGGTAAACTTGATCCAGGGAATATCCAATTGCCTCTCGGGGGATCAGGAAGGAATTTTTTTCCCTTCAGGAGTAAATTGGATCGTGCTTTGCTGGGTTTTTTTTGCTTTTCTCTGGATCAGCTGTGGGTATAGGATTATAACTTTTTCTTTGTTTTACTGGTTTAACTGGATGGACTTTTGTTTTTTTTCAGCCAGACTAACTATGCAACTATGTAAGAATAAAAAATAATGGCATAAAACACAATAGAATAGAAAATAAAAAAATAGAATAGAAAATAATATAATAGAATAGAGTACAACAGAATAGAATAGAAAATAAAATAATAGAATAAAATAGAACATAAAAGAACAAAAGATAAAATAGATTAGAAAATAAAGGAATAGAATCAAATAGAATAGAAAATAAAGGAATAGAATAGAAAATAATGGCATACAGCAGAATAGAATAGAACATAAAAGTTCGGAATAGAAAATAATGAAATAGAATAGAGTAAAACAGAATAGAAAATAAAATAATAGAATAAAATAGAAAATAAAAGAACAAAAGATAAAATAGATTAGAAAATAAAGGAATAGAATCAAATAGAATAGAATATAAAGGAATAGAATCAAATAGAATAGAAAATAGAGGAATAGAATAGAAAATAATGGCATACAACAGAATAGAATAGAACATAAAAGAACGGAATAGAAAATAATAAAATAGAATAGAGTAAAACAATAGAATAGAAAATAAAATAATAGAATAAAATAGAAAATAAAACAACAAAAGATAAAATAGATTCGAAAATAAAGGAATAGAATCAAATAGAATAGAAAATAAAGGAATAGAATAGAAAATAATGGCATACAACAGAATAGAATAGAACATAAAAGAATGGAATATAAAATAGAATAGAGTAAAAAAGAACAGAATAGAAATATAAAATAATAGAATAAAATAGAAAATAAAAGAACAAAAGATAAACCCCTGTAAGTGGAGAGGGATTAGAACCCCTGTAAATGGAGAGGGATTAGAGCCCCTGTAAGTAGAGAAGAATTAGAACCCCTGTAAGTGAAAAGGGATTAGAATCCCTGTAAGTGGAGAGGAATTAGAACCCCTGTAAGTGGAGAGGGATTAGAACCCTGTAAGTGGAGAGGAATTAGAACCCCTGTAAGTGGAGAGGGATTAGAACCCCTGTAAGTGGAGAGGAATTCAGTGTCACCTACAATGGTGCCACCTCCCCCTCACTCCCCCTCTCTGTTGGGGTCCCCCAAGGCTCTGTCCTTGGACCCCTTCTCTTCTCCATCTACACCTCCTCCCTTGGCAAACTCATACACTCCCACGGCTTCAACTACCATCTCTATGCTGATGACACTCAAATTTACCTCTCCACCCCTCACCTCACCTCCACTTTCTCCGCCCGTATCACTCACCTCCTAAACGACATCTCTGACTGGATGTCGCTCCATTTCCTCAAACTCAACCTCTCTAAAACCGAGCTTCTCGTCTTCCCTCCTGCCCGCGCCCCCCCCCCATCCTATCCATCACTACTAACAACACCACCATCAATCCCGCCCCGCAAGCCAAAGTCCTTGGAGTCATTCTGGACTCTAACCTCTCCTTCCAACCTCATGTTAAATCACTGACAAACACATGCAGACTCCACCTCCGCAATATCGCCAAAATACGCTCCTTCCTTACCCCAGACACCACTAAAGTACTCGTACACTCCCTGATTATCTCACGCCTTGACTACTGCAACTCCCTCCTCACCGGCCTACCCCAGTGCAGGCTCTCCCCGCTTCAGACCATCCTCAACTCAGCGGCTAGACTCATCCACCTCACCACCCGCTCCACCTCTGCCACCCCCCTCTGTCATTCCCTCCACTGGCTCCCGATTGCCCAACGCATCAAATTCAAACTACTCACTCTGACCTACAAAGCCATTCACAACACGGCCCCTAACTACCTCACCGACCTGATTCCCAGGTACCACCCTACCCGTACCCTTCGCTCCTCACAGGACCTCCTTCTATCTTGCTCCCTGGTCTCCTCCTCACACGCACGTCTGCAAGACTTCTCCAGGTCCTCCCCCATCCTCTGGAACTCACTACCCCAATCCATCAGACTGTCACCTTCTCTCCTCACCTTCAGGCGCTCCCTGAAAACCCACCTCTTCAGGGAAGCCTACCCCACCTTCACCTAACTGCTGCTCTCCTTCATTCCTCCTACCACTCCATCCCCCACAGCCACTTCCTCCTGTACCACTACCCCCTCCCTCCTAGATTGTAAGCTCGAAAGAGTAGGGCCCTCTAACCCCTCATGTGCTGTTTGTAGTTGCTGTACTGTTTCATGTATTGTCCCCCCCTCTATTGTACAGCGCTGAGCAAACCCTTTGGCGCTATATAAACTCGATGTAATGTAATGTAATGTAATGTAATGTAATGTAATTAGAACCCCTGTTAATGGAGAGGGATTAGAACCCCTGTAAGTGGAAAGGAATTAGAACCCCTGTAAGTGGAGAGGGATTAGAACCCCTGTAAGTGGAAAGGAATTAGAACCCCTGTAAATGGAGAGGGATTAGAATCCCTGTAAATGGAGAGGGATTAGAATCCCTGTAAATGGAGAGGAATTAGAACCCCTGTAAGTGGAGAGGGATTAGAATCCCTGTAAGTGGAGAGGAATTAGAACCCCTGTAAGCAGTGTTGTATATTGGTTCTGTGCTGCCCTAGGCAACAAAAAAAATCAGAGCCCCCCGGGGGAGAGAGCCTGACACTGACCAACCTCCCCCCCATGGAGAGTGCCTAACATTGACCAATAACTCCCATGCCCCCCCCCATCCGAGAGAGCGTTCCACTAACATACAACACACCACCCCCCCCCTTCCCATAGAGAGAGAAGACACTCACCTTCACAGCTTCAGATATCCCGGGAACACAAGTCAGGCTCTGCATACACATCAAACAGTCTGCAGCCTCTCTCAGATCCCACCTGGTCCCTGTGCTGCATGTGTCCCTTCTTCCAGGGGGCAGTGCCCCCCTGAAAAATGCTGCCATAGGCAAATGCCTTGTCTGCGTTGTGGTAAATACAGCCCTGCCTGTAAGTGGAGAAGGATTAGACCCCCTGTACGTGGAGAGGGATTAGATCCCCTGTAAGTGGAGAAGGATTAGACCCCCTGTAAGTGGAGAAGGATTAGATCCCCTGTAAATGGAGAGGGATTAGATCCCCTGTACGTGGAGAGGGATTAGATCCCCTGTACGTGGAGAGGGATTAGATCCCCTGTAAGTGGAGAAGGATTAGACCCCCTGTAAATGGAGAAGGATTAGACCCCCTGTAAGTGGAGAGGGATTAGATCCCCTGTACGTGGAGAGGGATTAGATCCCCTGTAAGTGGAGAAGGATTAGACCCCTGTAAATGGAGAAGGATTAGATCCCCTGTACGTGGAGAGGGATTAGATCCCCTGTAAATGGAGAAGGATTAGACCCTCTGTAAGTGGAGAGGGATTAGATCCCCTGTAAATGGAGAGGGATTAGATCCCCTGTACGTGGAGAGGGATTAGATCCCCTGTAAATGGAGAAGGATTAGACCCCCTGTAAGTGGAGAGGGATTAGATCCCCTGTACGTGGAGAGGGATTAAATCCCCTGTAAATGGAGAAGGATTAGACCCCCTGTAAGTGGAGAGGGATTAGATCCCCTGTACGTGGAGAGGGATTAGATCCCCTGTACGTGGAGAGGGATTAAATCCCCTGTAAATGGAGAAGGATTAGACCCCCTGTAAGTGGAGAGGGATTAGATCCCCTGTAAATGGAGAGGGATTAGATCCCCTGTAAATGGAGAGGGATTAGATCCCCTGTAAGTGGAGAGGGATTAGATTCCCATTGTATGACCGCGCAATTGTCAGTTAAAGTAATGCAGCGCCGTATCGCAAAAAAATGGCCTGGTCAGGAAAGGGGGGGAATCCTCCGGAGGGCGAGGATAACTGACATTTGTTTGCACACGCAGCGCTGCCATCCTCGTATTACAGCCCTTTAAATACGTGGATCCAAGTGTGTGTGATAGATAGTAATCTACGCTTGGCTCTGCGCCACGCTCATTGGTGGTGAAATCGGAGCGCCGCTTTACATGTCGACGTTACGAAACTTTCTCCGTCTTCAAGAGAAAATGAGATTGTGATGAAATCCAACACATGTGAGTGAGCCGCCCTCCTCCCCGGAAAAGGGACTTCTTCGTTGACTGTAAATTTTGAGTGATTGACAGGACCCTGGGCTGTCCCAGGACCTGCCAATCAGAGGAGGGCACCTTCTCGCTGCGATCATCGTACCCTCCACATCTACGGAGGAAATTCACTCTTCCTTCACTGGGAACCCGAGGTATTCAGCCGGAGGTAAGAACAAAGTATGTTTTTGACATATTGAGAAAATCTTGAGCAATTTTTGTGTTTTTTTTGGCTTTTATACTTGGAGGGGGGGGGGGGTATCAACTCCGGAGTCTATTGCAGAAAAGATTGAATATCCTTCATGGGAAACATATATTGATACTTTGTATCAGGTTGTTGTTTAAAGTCCCGGGCACAGCGATCCGACTTTGAAATCAAAGTTGGATGTCATTGCGACTTGAGGTGCGACGTGTAAGACGTCTGCCCAGATGTCTATGCAAGTCGCACCTGAAGTAGCGCATGTACTACTTTAGAAATCGGTGCGGCTCCAACCAAGTCGCAATCGCACCCATATTACCGCTTTTAGCCCCGGTTCACACCGCCGTAATTTCAGGTGCAATTTGGGAATTGAAATTGTACCTGAAATCGGATCTAATGAATGTGAATGCGTGAATGTGAACAAAACCTAATTGCGGACAATGGGGTGCGACTTGCCATGCAATTTTCAACTTGCGTGGCATGGCAAATCGCATGGAAAGTTACACCCGGTGTGACGCAGTTTTAGTCACCGGTCACAGCGCCACTCCGAAGTCTATTGCAGAAAAGATTGAATATCCTTCATGGGAAACATATATTGATACTTTGTATCAGGTTGTTGTTTAAAGTCCCGGTCACACCAATCAGACTTTTAAATCATGCGACTTCCAGTGAAGTCGCATGACTTCAAAGTTGGATGTCATTGCGGCTTGAGGTGCGACTTGCAAGACATCTGCCCAGATGTCTATGCAAGTCGCACCTGAAGTAGCGCATGCACAACTTTAGAAATTGGTGCGGCTCCGACCAAGTCGCAATCGCACCCATCTGACCGCTTTTAGCCCCGCTTCACACCGCTGTGATTTCAGGTGCGATTTGGGAAATCGTACATGAAATCGGATCTAATGAATGTGAATGTGAGTGTCTTAACATACGAGATTTGCTGCAGCGTGATTTCAAAAGTAATTCTTGTATTACCTTTTCTGCAGTTTGTTGCGATTTCACATACATAGACTACAATAGAAATCGCACTGCAAAACGCAATAAATTGTTGGGAAATCTTCACAAGTTGCAAACAAACCTTCAGAAAATGTGGTGAAATCGCAAACAAAATGCACGATTTTAAATCGCATTCAGTGTGAACCAAGCGTAATTGCGGACAATAGGGTGCGACTTGCCATGAGATTTTCAATTCCCATGGCGTGGCAAATCACATGGCAAGTTGCACCCGGTGTGACGCAGTATTAGTCACCGGTCACAGCGCCACTCCGAAGTCTATTACAGAAAAGATTGAATATCCTTCATGGGAAACATATATTGATACTTTGTATCAGGTTGTTGTTTAAAGTCCCGGTCACACCAATCCGACTTTTAAATCATGCGACTTCCAGTGAAGTCGCATGACTTCAAAGTTGGATGTCATTGCGGCTTGAGGTGCGACTTGCAAGACATCTGCCCAGATGTTTATGCAAGTCGCTCCTAAAGTAGCGCATGCACGACTTTAGAAATCGGTGCAGCTCCGGCCAAGTCGCAAACGCACCCATATGACTGCTTTTAGCCCCGGTTCACACCGCTGCGATTTCAGGTGCGATTTGGGAATTGAGATCGTACCTGAAATCGGATCTAATGAATGTGAGTGAGTGTCTTAACATACACGAGTTGCTGCAGCGCGATTTTCAAAAGTAGTTCTTGTATGACTTTTTCTGCAGTTTGTTGCGATTTCACATACATAGACTACAATTGAAATCGCACTGCAAAACGCAAGAAATCGTTGGGAAATCTTCACAAGTTGCAAACAAATCTTCAGAAAACGCGGTAAAATCACAAACAAAATGCACGATTTTAAATCGCATTCAGTGTGAACCAAGCGTAATTGCGGACAATAGGGTGCGACTTGCCATGCGATTTTCAATTCCCATGGCGTGGCAAATCGCCTGGCAAGTTGCACCCGGTGTGACACAGTGTTAGTCAGCGGTCACAGCGCCACTCCGGAGTCTAATGCAGAAAAGATTGAATATCCTTCATGGGAAACATATATTCATACTTTGCATCAGGTTGTTGTTTAAAGTCAAAAAGTTAAAGGTTGGTTGTATGCGGCCCCATAGTTTTTAACAGCAGCCCTGCAAGTCGCACCCCAAATCGGCAAAAATAGTGCAGGAACTACTTTTCTAATCTGTGCGATGCCGATGAAGTTACATCGGTTCCATTGCAGATCATTGGATGCGATTTGAAGGGTCAAATCGCATGACAATTCGCATCAGTGTGAAGCAGGGCTTATGCACAGGAGGCACTTAATTTATTTACACTGGCCTCACGGATCTCTATCCACACTTTAAAAAGAAAAAAAAGTTTACAGAAGTCTTACTGAAAGTAAAGGCAAAACTTTTTTATTTTCATTTTATTTACAGTTACAGTTACAGTTACTGACCTGTCAGGTCTATTTTTTCCCCCTTCACTTCCTGTTGTGCCTATGGGACATGTCATTTTTTTGATCTGACATTCACATTTTTCTAAGCTTGTGCTTTCATATTACATTAAATTGTAGAGATGGTTTAATTAGTTATGAGAAATAAACTACCGTATTTTTCGCCGTATAAGACGCACCTGACCATAAGACGCACCTACGTTTTAGAGGCAGAAAACAGGAAAAAAAAATTTTGAACTAATGGACTGCAGACACAGTACAGGAGATGACCAGAGACTGCGGACAGCACAGGGATGACCAGAGACTGCGGACAGCACAGGGATGACCAGAGACTGCGGACAGCACAGGGATGACCAGAGACTGCGGACAGCACAGGGATGACCAGAGACTGCAGACAGCACAGGGATGACCAGAGACTGCGGACAGCACAGGGATGACCAGAGACTGCAGACAGTACAGGGATGACCAGAGACTGCGGACACAGTACAGGAGATGACCAGAGACTGCGGACAGCACAGGGATGACCAGAGACTGCGGACACAGTACAGGAGATGACCAGAGACTGCGGACAGCACAGGGATGACCAGAGACTGCGGACAGTACAGGGATGACTAGAGACTGCGGACAGCACAGGGATGACCAGAGACTGCGGACACAGTACAGGAGATGACCAGAGACTGCGGACAGCACAGGGATGACCAGAGACTGCGGATAGTACAGATGACTGCTGACCTTTGGGGAGGTGGGTGCGGGTACCTGAATTTGACAGGTACCCGCTCTTACTTCCGCAGAGTTTTTGTTTGATCTTACCTGTTCCTCGATCCAGCCACGCGCTGTCTTCCCGGCTTCTGTAATGGCGCTCGGCATGACAGCCGGGTGCCCAGTGCGCATGAGCGAGAAGCACTTGCACTTTGTGATTGGTCCGGCGGCTTCTGGGATCTGTCATGTGTCCCAGGTACCGCCTTACCATTTACAAAAAGCACCGCTTCTTGCGCATGCGCACTTGGCACCCGGATGTCAAGTCCAGCGCCCACACTACAGAAGCCGGGAAGACAGCGCGCGGCTGGATAGAGGAACAGGTAAGGTCCCGCTGCAGAGCTGAGCGGCCGGCCCGGTATTCTGACACGGCCGCGGTGGAAATACCGGACTGGCCGCTCCATATTCGCCCCATAAGACGCACTGACATTTCCCCCCCAGTTTTGGGGAAGAAAAAGTGCGTCTTATACGGCAAAAAATACGGTAGATTATCTACCAGGGATGAGCAAAATCCCAAATTTGTTTTTTTTTAACTAGAATAGGAATTGATGGAAATACTTCTAATGGGGACACTAGTTCTGGTGACAACCAGGGATTCCCTCACTTTGACTTCCTCTCGTTTCCTGTTTTGGCTATGGGACCTGGGAGTGGGGTGGGGTGGGGGTAATGAACAGCATTGATTAAAAGTAAAAAAAAAACCTGCAGAAACAATTAAAACCAGGGATGAGCAAAATCCCAAATTTGTTTTTTTTAACTAGAATAGGAATTGATGGAAATACTTCTAATGGGGACACTAGTTCTGGTGACAACCAGGGATTCCCTCACTTTGACGGGACTTCCTCTTGTTTCCTGTTTTGGCTATGGGACCTGGGAGTGGGGTGGGGTGGGGGGAAATAAACAGCATTGATTAAAAGTTAAAAAAAAACTGCAGAAACCATTAAAACCAGGGATGAGCAAAATCCCAAATTTGTCTTTTTTAAGTAGAATAGGAATTGATGGAAATACTTCTAATGGGGACACTAGTTCTGGTGACAACCAGGGATTCCCTCACTTTGACGGGACTTCCTTTCCCTTCCTGTTTTGGCTATGGGACCTGGGAGTGGGGTGGGGGTAATGAACAGGATTGATTAAAAAAAAAAAACTGCAGAAACCATTAAAACCAGGGATGAGCAAAATCCCAAATTTGTTTTTTTTTAACTAGAATAGGAATTGATGGAAATACCTCTAAAGGGGACACTAGTTCTGGTGACAACCAGGAATTCCCTCACTTTGACGGGACTTCCTTTCCCTTCCTGTTTTGGCTATGGGACCTGGGAGTGGGGTGGGGTGGGGTGGGGGGTAATAAACAGCATTGATTAAAAGTAAAAAAAAAACTGCAGAAACCATTAAAGCCTGTTTAGATTCAGCTTCACCACCCTGAATTAGCAACCCTGTGGGTTTAGGTATCATCCTAGTTCACAAACAACATGGTGAGGACCTTTGGAAGTAGAGCTCTTCAGACATGGATAGACCACACACCTAGATTGGAAAGAGACTTTAGTCGTTTGGGAATGTGAAACATTTCACACATATCTTTTCTATGGACTTACTTTTGAAAATGTGAAACATCACTAACCATTGGAGGTGATCTACTCTCTGTGGTCTACACCTTCAAAGTTCAAAGTTGAGTGGCAGGTTCTTGGTCTTTAAAATACCCACATGGGCCTACAAAAACAGCAGAAGAATGTCTGAGATTCAGCCCCAAATCACACCATGGCAAAGGAATAGATTTTCTTTCTTGCTGCTAATGCAATTCCCCATGCCATAGCACTATGGACCATGAAAAGAGCTTTATCGGTAGATTTGGGCATGTCATAGCTACGGAAATGTATTCATCTTGGGTCATGGACTCAATGTGCTCCAAGTTACCAGAGGGCATAGAAGTACCTCTCCCCTGGAAGTCATTTAATTTTTCATGAAAACTGCATCTTTGTGTTCAAAGAAACCCTTCAGTTGGGCCATGAGGGACATTCATTATGATAGCAGAGTTCTTCAGATGTATTTGGACCCCCCCAACTAGACTGAACTGAGACTTTAGCAGTTATTTGGAAACGTTTAAAAAATATCTTTTCTATGAAATTGCTTTTGGAAATTAGACACATCACCAACCATTGCAGGTGATCTATTCTGCTTTCTCTACACCTGCCACCAAAGTTGAGAGGCAGGTTCTTTGTCTTCAAAATTCCAATCTAGATCAACAAAAATTGCAGATGAACTTTCGAGATTATCCCAAGGTTCAGCCCCCTTCCACATAATGGTACATGAATATGTTTGCTCCATTGCTGCTAATGCAATTCCTTGTGCCTCAGCACCATGGTCCACGACGAGAGCTTTATCATCAGACCAAGGCATGTCATAGCTACAAAAATGTATTCAACTTAAGACATGGAATCAATGTGCCCCAGGTTACTGGAGAAGGATATCTCTACATTGGAAGGCATTTAAGATTTCCATGAAAACTGAAGAAACCCTTCAAGCTGGTCCATCAGGAACTTTTATTTGGTAAGCAGAGCTTTTCAGATGTTGATAGACTCCACACCTAGACTGAAAAGAAACTTTAGCTGTTGTTTGGGGATGTGATCTGAAACATTTCACAAATATCTTTTCTATGGACTTGCTTTCGAAATTTTAACACATCACCAACCGTTGGAGGCGAGCTACCCTCTTTGCTCTACACATTCCACCAAAGTTGAACGAAAGGTTCTTGGTCTTTGAAATATCAACCTAGACCTACAAAAACAGCTGAGGAACTTTTGAGATTATTCCAATGTTCAGCCCCAAATTACAGCATAGCAGATGAGTATGTTTGCTTCCTTGCTGCCAATACAATTCCCAATGCCATGGCACCATGGGCTATGAAGAGAGCTTTAACAGTAGAATTTGACATATCATAGCTACAGAAATGTATTCATCTTGGGTCATGGAATCAATGGGATCCAGGTTACTGAAAGTCATTGAAGGAACTCACCATTGGAGGGCAATTCAGTTTTCATGACCATGGGCTATGAAGAGAGCTTTATCAGAAGAATTTGACATGTCAGAGCTACAAAAATGTATTCATCTTGGGTCTTGGATTCAATGTGCTCCAGGTTACTGAAAGGCATCGAAGGAACTCACCACTGGAGGGCAATTCAGTTTTCATGACCATGGGCTATGAAGAGAGCTTTATCAGAAGAATTTGACATGTCATAGCTACAAAAATGTGTTGATCTTGGGTCTTGGATTCAATGTGCTCCAGGTTACTGAAAGGCATCCTTATGTTCAGAGGAAGCCTGTATCTGGGCCATGAGGGACATCCAACAGTTATGATGGTCAGGAAATGACAAGAGAGTGGAAAAATACTCATGTTGAGCCTTCCAACTCTGGTTTCAACCAGAACGAAATGTACCATAAGAACCAAGTTGCCAGGCATTATGACCCTCCTCCTGCAACTGGACATTTCCAAAAGAATGATGAGGACATGAGCAACATGTGAAGTGAACACCAAGCTAGTTTTCTCCAAAACGTTCTGCTCCAAAAGGACCAAATGTATTCTAATTAAAAAGCGAAAACATCCAATGTGCAAGAGAAAAGGGATGATCTAGTTACTTTGGAGGACCCAAAAGGAGGTAACACTGCCCAGAACTCACTGTGGAAAATAGTTTTTTTTTTACTTTGGGTCAGAGGACCAAGTAGTAGAAGCTTGACAATGGTTACAAGGAGTGATACTGCTGCTGACAAAGATAAATTAGCAACTATGTTACATTTAAAGTTGAAGTTTAATCTGCTTATATTTTGTATTCTCTGGTTTCAGTCCAAGAAAGGAGCCTGTACAACTGTGGAAGACTGAAGGGAAGGTCAGGGGTCAGATATGAGAGTGTGGTTTTGGGTTTTCGTGTTTGCTGGTTCCCCTTTGCCTGCTTGTGTGACTTCCTGTGTATAAATCACTTTGAATTGTGAGATTACGAGAAGTGAAACACAGAAGTTTAGTGTCACGGAGTTGAAGTGCCCTCTGTAAGTATTGTGTTTGTCTGAGTTTGTGGAAAATGTGAACGACGAATATCATCAGAATATGTCATTATCTCAAAGCTTCTCATCACTTGTCCTATTGCAAAACAGGATGGGGGGATGGGGGTGCCTGTAATACATAAGGAAGGACAGACCCAATCTTTGTCTTTTATTAGTAATACAGAACCAGCAAATCCTAAACGAAACACATCAAAAGCTCCATTCCTGCACAGAATCAACGTGCTAATTAAATTAGCGTGCAAAACCTTTTTGTGATGTTATTGGGCAGAATGTAAAACAAAGAAAAAAGAAAACGTGAAAAACATTACATACCTTATTTTTGACAAGTGTCATCACTGGGTTTCTGTGCTTCTCTATACAATGCAGGCAGATCATGGATGGTTGGAGCGGCCAGCAGGGCACCTTGCCTTAGCACTCCTCTAAGGTGGCCCAATCATAATTTGAGATGAGCTCAAGGATGCCCCAACATTTACCTGTTCAGCAGTAGCAGAACATCTTGTACAGTAGCGGTATTACTACCATTAATATACATAATAGCTCTCCTCTGTCAATGGTTCATATACAGGGGTGGACTGACAACTCATGGGGCCCCCGGGCAATAGGGGATCATGGGGCCCCTGTGTCCTTGCTCACACTCAAAAAAGCCTATGAAAAAGGTACCAGGGACATCTCATGGGGCCCCCTACTGACCCCGGGACCTCGGGCAGTGCCTGAGTTTCCAAATGGTCAGTCCGCCCCTGTTCATATATATATATATATATATATATATATATATATATAAACACTATATTGCCAAAAGTATTATGCCGCCTGCCTTTCCACACACATGACTTTTAATGGCCCCCAGTCTCTGTCCGGGTTCAATATTGAGTTGGCCCCGCCCTTTGCAGCTATAACAGCTTCAACTCAGGTCAGTTCAGGTCAGGCACTGATGTCAGGGGAGGAGGCCCGGCTCGCAGTCTCCGCTCTAATTCGCCCCAAAGGCGTTCTATGGGGTTGAGGTCAGGACTCTGTGCAGGACAGTCAAGTTCCTCCACCCCAAACTGGCTCCTCCATGTCTTTATGGACCTTGCTTTGTGCACTGGTGCGCAGTCATGTTGGAACAGGAAGGGGCCATCCCCAAACTCTTCCCACAAAGTTGGGAGCATGAAATTGTCCAAAATGTCTTGGTATGCTGACACCTTAAGAGTTCTCTTCACTGGAACTAGGGGGCCAAGCCCAACTCCTGAAAAACACCCCCACACCATAATCCCCACTCCACCAAACTTTACACTTGGCACAATGCAGTCAGGCAAGTACCGTTCTCCTGGCAACCGCCAAACCCAGACACATCCAACAGATTTCCAGACAGAGAAGTGTGATTGGTCACTCCAGAGAACACATCTCCACTGTTCTAGAGTCCAGTGACGGCGTGCTTTACACCACGGCATCCGACGCTTTCATTGTACTTGGTGATGGAAGGCTTGGTAGCAGCTGCTCGACCATGGAAACCCATTCCATGAAGCTCTCTACGCACTGTTGTTGGGCTCATCTGAAGTCCACACCAAGTTTGGAGGTCTTTAGCTATTGACTCTACAGACAGTTGGTGACTTCTGCGCACTGTGCACTTCAGCATGCACTGACCCCGCCCTGTCATGTGACGTGGCCTACCACTTGGTGGCTGAGTAGCTGTTGTTCCCAGTTTCTTCCACTTTGTTATAATCCCACTAACAGTTGAGCGTGGAATATTTAGTAGCCAGGAAATGTCACGGATGGACTTATTGCACAGGTGACCACCTATCACGGGACCACGCTTGGAGTCACTGAGCTCCTGAGAGCGACCCATTCTTTCACAAATGTTTGTAGAAGCAGTCTGCATGCCTAGGGGATGGATTGTACACACCTGTGTCCATGGAGGGGATTGGAACACCTGAATCTAATGACTTTGAGGGCTGACCCAATACATTTGGCAATATATTGTAATATACAGTTGCAAGAAAAAGTATGTGAACCCCTTGGGATTACGTGGAGTTTTACATGAATTGGGCATAAAATGTGCTCTGAATGTCATCTAAGTCACAACAATAGAAGAACACAGTCTGCTGAACATAATACTACACAAACGTTAGATGTTGCCATGGTTTAATTGCACATAACATGTAAACATTCACAGTGCAGGGAGGAAAAAGTATGTGAACCTTTGGACTTAATAACTGGTTGACCCTCCTTTGGCAGCAATAACCTCAACCAAACGTTTCCTGTAGTTGCAGATCAGACCTGCACAACGATCTGGAGTAATTTTGGACCACTCCTCTTTACAAAACTGTTTCAGTGTAGCAATATTCTTGGGATGTCTGGTGTGAATCGCTCTCTTAAGGTCATGCCACAGCATTTCAATCGGGTTGAGGTCAGGACTCTGACAGGGCCACTCCAGAAGGCGTATTCTGTGCTGTTGCAGCCATTGTTTTGTTGAATTACTTGTATGCTTTGGGTCATTGTCCTGTTGCATCACCCATCCTCTGCGGAGCTTCAGTTGGCGGACAGATGGTCGTACGTTTTCCTGCAAAATGTCTTGATAAACTCTGGAATTCATTTTCCCATCAATGACAACAATCCGTCCAGGCCCTGAGGCAGCAAAGCAGCCCCAAACCATGATGCTCCCTCCACCATGTTTCACAGTGGGGATGAGGTTTTGATGTTGGTGTGCTGTGCCTTTTTTTCTCCACACATAGTGTTGTGTGTTCTTTCCAAACAACTCAATCTTGGTTTCATCTGTCCACAGTATATTTTGCCAGTAGTGCTGTGGAACATCCAGGTGCTCTTTTGCAAACTTCAAACGTGCTGCAATATTCTTTTTGGACAGCAATGGCTTCCTCCGTGTTGTCCTCCCATGTACTCCATTCTTGTTTAATGTTTTCCTTATTGTAGATGTGTCAACAAAAATGTTAGCATGTGCCAGAGATTTCTGTAGGTCTTTAGCTGACACTCTGGGATTCTTCTTTACCTCATGCAGCATTCTGCGTTGTGCTCTTGCAGTCATTTTTACAGGACGACCACGCCTAGGGAGAGTAGCAACAGTGCTAAACTTTCTCCATTTGTAGACAGTCTGTCTTACCGTGGACACATGAACATCAAGGCTTTTGGAGATACTTTTGTAACCCTTTCCAGCTTCATGCAAGTCAACAATTCTCGATCGTAGGTCTTCTGAGAGCTTTTTTTTGCGAGGCATGGTTCACATCAGACAGTGCTTCTTGAAACCAGTAAACCCAAAACAGGTGTGTGTTTTTTAAGGGCAGGACAGCTGTCAGCAACACATCCAATATCATCACACTGATTGGAGTCAAGGTTGGCTCACTCCTGGCTCCAATTAGCTCTGGGAGAAGTCATTAAGCTAGGGCTTCACATACTTTTTCCTCCCTGCATTGTGAATGTTTACATGTTATGTGCAATTAAACCATGGCAACATCTAATGTTTGTGTAGTATTATGTTCAGCAGACTGTGTTCTTCTATTGTTGTGACTTAGATGATGTTCAGGTCACATTTTATGCCCAATTCATGCAAAACTCCACGTAATCCCAAGGGGTTCACATACTTTTTCTTGCAACTGTATATATATATATATATATATATACAGTATATATAGTCAATGATATGACCCCACCCATTGTATATAACAGCTGTCATCCATTGGGGTTATATAACCTTTGAATATTTGCAAAGCACAAGTGACAACACTGTTTATTTTGTAGCACTTTATTTTGCTATTTAATTGTATATATCTTGCAACATTGTTTCATCTGAGATTTGAGCGCTGTATTTATTGGAGATTTATAATTGTCACCCACAGGACTTTCTATTCAGTGGGTGACAAGCGAACAAGTGTGACACGTCTCGGTGGTGGCATTTTTTTTCCTTTTGACATGTTGTCGGCTGTCAGGGCATTGCAAATGACATGGCTCTGCATCACTGGAAGACATGATTAAATTGTTAATAAAGGAGGCTTCAAAATTCAGATAAGCCCCCCCTCCCCCAGGGCCATCTTAACAGCATCATGGACCCCTGGGCAAAGTAATGTACTGGGGCCCCTACCAGCCTGCCCCGATTTACACACCTACTGTTAAATTTTTTTTTAAAAAGTATAAATATTTTATAGAATCAAACATAATTAGTGCTTTCAATAAAAGTGATTTTAAACAATAACAAAACATGTCATAAATCAAACACTAATCAACACAAGAGGGACACAGTACGGGGGCTGGGGGGGGAGGACACAGTACAGGGGGAGTCAGGAGGGCACAATACTGCGATCAGGAGGGCACAGTACAGGGGGAGTCAGGAGGGTGCAGTACAGGGAGATCAGGTGGGCACAGTACAGGGGGAGTCAGGAGGGTGCAGTACAGGGGGAGTCAGGAGGACACAGTACAGGGGGGGTCAGGAGGACACAATATAAGGGGGAGTCAGGAGGGCACAGTACAGGGGGAGTCAGGAGGGCACAGTACGGGGGGGAATCAGGAGGGCACAGTACGGGGGGAGTCAGGAGGGCACAATACAGGGGGAGTCAGGAGGACACAGTACGGGGGGAGTCAGGAGGGCACAGTATGGGGGGAATCAGGAGGGCACAGTACGGGGGGAGTCAGGAGGGCACAGTACGGGGGGAGTCAGGAGGGCACAGTACAGAGGGAGTCAGGAGGGCAGTGTATGGGGGGGAGTCAGGAGGGCACAGCACAGAGGGAGTCAGGAGGGCACAGTACGGGGGGAATCAGGAGGGCACAGTACGGGGGGAGTCAGGAGGGCACAATACTGGGATCAGGAGGGCACAGTACGGGGGGAGTCAGGAGGGCACAATACTGGGATCAGGAGGGCACAGTGCAGGGGGAGTCAGGATGACACAGTACAGAGGGAGTCAGGAGGGCACAGTACGGGGGGGGGGGGGGGAGTCAGGAGGGCACAGTACGGGGGAAGTCAGGTGGGCACAGTACAGGGGAAGTCAGGTGGGCACAGTACAGGGGGAGTCAGGAGGGCACATTACAGGGGAAGTCAGGTGGGCACAGTACGGGGGGAGTCAGGAGGACACAGTACGGGGGGAGTCAGGAGGACACAGTACAGGAGGAGTCAGGAGGGCACAGTACAGGGGGAGTCAGGAGGACACAGTACGGGGGGGGAGTCAGGAGGGCACAGTACGGGGGGAATCAGAAGGGCACAGTACGGGGGGAGTCAGGAGGGCACAGTACGGGGGGAGTCAGGAGGGCACAGTACGGGGGGAGTCAGGAGGGCACAGTACAGGGGGAGTCAGGAGGGCACAGTACAGAGAGAGTCAGGAGGGCAGTGTATGGGGGGGAGTCAGGAGGGCACAGCACAGAGGGAGTCAGGAGGGCACAGCACAGGGGGAGTCAGGAGGGCACAGTACAGGGGGAGTCAGAAGGGCACAGTACGGGGGGGAGTCAGGAGGGCACAATACTGGGATCAGGAGGGCACAGTACAGGGGGAGTCAGGAGGGCACAATACTGGGATCAGGTGGGCACAGTACAGGGGAAGTCAGGTGGGCACAGTACAGAGGGAGTCAGAAGGGCACAGTACGGGGGGGGGGGAGTCAGGAGGGCACAGTACGGGGGGGAGTCAGGAGGGCACAGTACGGGGGGGAGTCAGGAGGGCACAGTACGGGGGGGAGTCAGGAGGGCACAGTACAGGGAAGTCAGGTGGGCACAGTACAGGGGGAGTCAGGAGGGCACATTACAGGGGAAGTCAGGTGGGCACAGTACAGGGGGAGTCAGGAGGGCACAGTACGGGGGGAGTCAGGAGGGCACAGTACGGGGGGAGTCAGGAGGACACAGTACAGGAGGAGTCAGGAGGACACAGTACAGGAGGAGTCAGGAGGACACAGTACGGGGGGGAGTCAGGAGGGCACAGTACGGGGGGAATCAGGAGGGCACAGTACGGGGGGAGTCAGGAGGGCACAGTACAGGGGGAGTCAGGAGGGCACAGTACAGGGGGAGTCAGGAGGGCAGTGTATGGGGGGAGTCAGGAGGGCACAGCACAGAGGGAGTCAGGAGGGCACAGTATGGGGGGGGGGGGAGTCAGGAGGGCACAGTACGGAGGGATTCAGGAGGGCACAGTACAGGGGAAGTCAGGTGGGCACAGTACAGGGGGAGTCAGGAGGGCACATTACAGGGGAAGTCAGGTGGGCACAGTACAGGGGGAGTCAGGAAGGCACATTACTGGGATCAGGAGGGCACAGTACAGGGGGAGTCAGGAGGGCACAGTACAGGGGGAGTTAGGAGGGCACAATACTGGGATCAGGAGGGCAAAGTACAGGGGGAGTCAGGAGGGCACAATACTGGGATCAGGAGGGCACAGTACAGGGGGAGTCAGGAGGGCACAATACTGGGATCAGGAGGGCACAGTACAGGGGGAGTCAGGAGGGCACAGTACAGGGGGAGTCAGGAGGACACAGTACGGGGGGGGGGGGGAGTCAGGAGGGCACAGTACGGGGGGGATTCAGGAGGGCACAGTATGGGGGGGAGTCAGGAGGGCACAATACTGGGATCAGGAGGGCACAGTACAGGGGGAGTCAGGGGGACACAGTACAGAGGGAGTCAGGAGGGCACAGTAGGGGGGGGGGGAGTCAGGAGGGCACAGTACGGGGGGGTTCAGGAGGGCACAGTACAGGGGAAGTCAGGTGCGCACAGTACAGGGGAAGTCAGGAGGGCACATTACAGGGGAAGTCAGGTGGGCACAGTACAGGGGGAGTCAGGAGGGCACATTACTGGGATCAGGAGGGCACAGTACAGGGGGAGTCAGGAGGGCACAGTACAGGGGGAGTTAGGAGGGCACAATACTGGGTTCAGGAGGGCACAGTACAGGGGGAGTCAGGTGGGCACAGTACAGGGGGAGTCAGGAGGGCACATTACAGGGGAAGTCAGGTGGGCACAGTACAGGGGGAGTCAGGAGGGCACATTACTGGGATCAGGAGGGCACAGTACAGGGGGAGTCAGGAGGGCACAATACTGGGATCAGGAGGGCACAGTACAGGGGGAGTCAGGAGGGCACAGTACGGGGGGGAGTCAGGAGGGCACAATACAGGGATCAGGAGGGCACAGTACAGGGGGAGTCAGGAGGGCACAATACTGGGATCAGGAGGGCACAGTACAGGGGGAGTCAGGAGGGCACAGTACAAGGGGAGTCAGGAGGACACAGTACGGGGGGGGGGGGGAGTCAGGAGGGCACAGTACGGGGGGGATTCAGGAGGGCACAATACAGGGGAAGTCAGGTGGGCACAGTACAGGGGAAGTCAGGTGGGCACAGTACAGGGGGAGTCAGGAGGGCACAATACAGGGATCAGGAGGGCACAGTACAGGGGGAGTCAGGAGGGCACAATACTGGGATCAGGAGGGCACAGTACAGGGGGAGTCAGGAGGGCACAGTACAAGGGGAGTCAGGAGGACACAGTACGGGGGGGGGAGTCAGGAGGGCACAGTACGGGGGGATTCAGGAGGGCACAATACAGGGGAAGTCAGGTGGGCACAGTACAGGGGAAGTCAGGTGGGCACAGTACAGGGGGAGTTAGGAGGGCACAATACTGGGATCAGGAGGGCACAGTACAGGGGGAGTCAGGAGGGCACAGTACGGGGGGGAGTCAGGAGGGCACAGTACGGGGGGGAGTCAGGAGGGCACAGTACAGGGATCAGGAGGGCACAGTACAGGGGGAGTCAGGAGGGCACAGTACGGGGGGGAGTCAGGAGGGCACAGTACAGGGATCAGGAGGGCACAGTACAGGGGGAGTCAGGAGGGCACAATACTGGGATCAGGAGGGCACAGTACAGGGGGAGTCAGGAGGGCACAGTACAGGGGGAGTCAGGAGGACACAGTACGAGGGGGGGGGGGGAGTCAGGAGGGCACAGTATGGGGGGGATTCAGGAGGGCACAGTATGGGGGGGAGTCAGGAGGGCACAATACTGGGATCAGGAGGGCACAGTACAGGGGGAGTCAGGAGGGCACAATACTGGGATCAGGAGGGCACAGTACAGGGGGAGTCAGGAGGACACAGTACAGAGGGAGTCAGGAGGGCACAGTACGGGGGGGGGGGGAGTCAGGAGGGCACAGTACGGGGGGGTTCAGGAGGGCACAATACAGGGGAAGTCAGGTGGGCACAGTACAGGGGAAGTCAGGAGGGCACATTACAGGGGAAGTCAGGAGGGCACAGTACAGGGGGAGTCAGGAGGGCACATTACTGGGATCAGGAGGGCACAGTACAGGGGGAGTTAGGAGGGCACAATACTGGGATCAGGAGGGCACAGTACAGGGGGAGTCAGGTGGGCACAGTACAGGGGGAGTCAGGAGGGCACATTACAGGGGAAGTCAGGTGGGCACAGTACAGGGGGAGTCAGGAGGGCACATTACTGGGATCAGGAGGGCACAGTACAGGGGGAGTCAGGAGGGCACAATACTGGGATCAGGAGGGCACAGTACAGGGGGAGTCAGGAGGGCACAGTACGGGGGGGAGTCAGGAGGGCACAATACAGGGATCAGGAGGGCACAGTACAGGGGGAGTCAGCAGGGCACAATACTGGGATCAGGAGGGCACAGTACAGGGGGAGTCAGGAGGGCACAGTACAAGGGGAGTCAGGAGGACACAGTACGGGGGGGGGGGGAGTCAGGAGGGCACAGTACGGGGGGGATTCAGGAGGGCACAATACAGGGGAAGTCAGGTGGGCACAGTACAGGGGAAGTCAGGTGGGCACAGTACAGGGGGAGTCAGGAGGGCACAATACAGGGATCAGGAGGGCACAGTACAGGGGGAGTCAGGAGGGCACAATACTGGGATCAGGAGGGCACAGTACAGGGGGAGTCAGGAGGGCACAGTACAAGGGGAGTCAGGAGGACACAGTACGGGGGGGGGGGGATTCAGGAGGGCATAGTACGGGGGGGATTCAGGAGGGCACAATACAGGGGAAGTCAGGTGGGCACAGTACAGGGGAAGTCAGGTGGGCACAGTACAGGGGGAGTCAGGAGGGCACATTACAGGGGAAGTCAGGTGGGCACAGTACAGGGGGAGTCAGGAGGGCACATTACTGGGATCAGGAGGGCACAGTACAGGGGGAGTCAGGTGGGCACAGTACAGGGGAAGTCAGGAGGGCACAGTACAGGGGGAGTTAGGAGGGCACAATACTGGGATCAGGAGGGCACAGTACAGGGGGAGTCAGGTGGGCACAGTACAGGGGAAGCCAGGAGGGCACAGTACAGGGGAGTCAGGAGGGAACAGTACAAGGAGAGTCAGGAGGGCACAGTACTTGGATCAGGAGGGCACAGTACAGGGGAGTCAGGAGGGAACAGTACAGGGAAGTCAGGAGGGCACAGTACTGGGATCAGGAGGCCATCCTGGGACAGCTCAGTAAAAAAGCATGGCTGTCCTGGCAAATCAGGGACAGTTGGCAAGCATGATATGTAGCGCTCACCCTCGAAGGAGCAGCTGAGTATTGAGTCTCTCTATATCCTGGTCAGCCAGGCAAAATGCATTTTCCAACTTCCATTCAGAGTCAGTAACCAGTCCATTAGCTTGGTTTTGTTGTTTTATTTGGGGGATAAACAACTTGGAGAGGGTTCGGGATATAGGGGACGCCCAACTTGCAGCAAAACCTCTGAGGACAAACTTCTGGACTTTCTACTCCAGCCAGAGTGGCACAGTCTCCTAATCAATCAAACAGCACAGTCTCTGTGAGGAGCACCTGGTCCCCTCTAAGTGGAATCTCTTCAGACACCAGCTAGGAAATGACCATCCACCTGGCTGTCTTTTGATGAATATCCTGGCGCAAGAGATTCCAAGACAGGAAGGCAGCACTGTCCCAGGGAGAACTGGTTAAGTATAGTACCTGGCAGCCCTCTCTCCTGTAGGCCTCGGGGGTGTGGAGGTGCTCACACTGTCCTTGTATCCTGGAGCTTTGGGTAAACTGCTTTCAGGCCTCTCAAGGAGCCAGTTTCTGTCCCTGCTTGCAGGTTGTCCTTCCCTTCAGTGGACTGTAAGGCAGTGAAGCTCCTGCTGTCAGCCTCCTTTCCTTTCCTCCAGTCTCCAGCCTGTAGGCAGAACCCCTCCTTCTCCAGGGTCCCCTCCCAGGCTACACAAAGCACCTTCAGTAATCTTCCACCTGGCTCCCCTTGCTGGCTGGCTCTTCCATATTCATGGGTCGATCTTCCCACACTGCCAGGACCTCCTGCCTGGGATTGGTCAGACTCCAATTATTATTATTATACAGTATTTATATAGCGCTAAAAGGTTTGCTCAGCGCTGTACATTATAGTGGGAGACAGAACATGAGACAATACAGTAACAAAACAGAACACGAGGGATTCAAGGGCCCTGCTCTTACAGTCTTACAATCCCATAAATATGTAGATCCAGATCTCTACCCCTCTGCCCACTAGCTTCTGGACACTTACATGGACATCTGGAACCAGGGGGAGGTGGTAGAGGCCCATCCTTCTGAGTCATCCAGCCTAACCTGAGTTTGACCCCTAGTCATACATGCTCACTCCAACTACTGGGTGATCCATTACATTTTACTAATTCTCTAGCAACACTAGAGGGTGCTACAGATGTAATGCAAGGATGTCCCAGGGGTGCTCATGCATTAAGACAGCCCCCCACCCTCAGACCCCTACAACCACCAAACCAGGGTTGTGGGGAAGAGGCCCTTGTCCTCATCAACGTAAGACAGGGCAAGGTGCTATGCTAGGGAGGGTCCCACCTGGCATGTTGAGGGCATGTGGTCTGGTATGGTTTAGGAGGGGGATGTCCACCTTTTCCTGGCCAGCCATGCTTCATACTCTGATTCAGGGCCTGGAATGGATTTCCTGGGGGACCTCATGTATTTTTGTTTTTTGTAAGAGGTACCCCCTTAAAATCCATATCAGACTCAAACGTTCTGGTATGTTTTTAGGGTTTTTTTTTTTTCGGGGGGGGGGGGGGGGGGGGCTCTATGCAATTTTTTATTTCATTCCCACTATAGGAAATTTTTGTAAATATCAGCGTTTTTGTAAATATCAGCGATAAAAACAATCACTGGCCATGGCTGCATGGATTTTTTTTTTTTTTTTGCAATGTTCCCAAAGGCAGTTCTTCCCTACAAATCCCCCCCCCTCCCCATGCTGTTTTTTCGACACCCTCTTGCCTTTTAGCCCAGAAAGTGGGCATTTTTAATTTGTCAGATTCAGCTCCCATTGATTTCCCAGTGCTTTGACAGCTAGGGTTTTGTTTTAGGCTCGGTTCACACCTATGCAGTTTGCGTTTGACACATTTCTGCAGTGCATTTTGCATTTTTGCACATGCGTTTTTGATGTGCTTTGTGGGTTTTTATTTTTTTTTTCTTGCTGCTAGGCAGATTTAAGACACAAAATGCAGCAAAAACGCAGTAAAAATGCACTACATGCTTTTCTGCAGCATCTCCATTGAATTCTTCAGAACCAAAAATGCTACCTTTTGCGTTTAAAAAAGTCCCTTTCTAAAGCACGCAGCGGGTGAAAACGCGGAGATGTGAACCTGTCCCGTAGAAAATCGTGTTAAATAGACTGTACTGCGTTTTTGCAAAACGCAGTGGAAAACGCATAGGTGCAGGGGTGGACTGACCATTTGGGCACTCGGGCACTGCCCGAGGGCCCGGGGTCAGTAGGGGGCCCCATGAGATGCCCCTGGTTCCTTTCATATGCTTTTTTGGGTGTGGTTTGAGTGTGGGCGAGGATGCAGGGGCCCCATGATCCCCTATTGCCCGGGGGCCCCATGAGTTGTCAGTCCGCCCCTGCGTAGGTGTGAATCTGAGACTTAGTGCTCCTGGTACCTAATTCATATGTAGATCATGACATGTTTGCCACAGTTCCAATTCTGATTGTATGTCCCCTGGAACGTGCAGCATGCCATGCGTGGCCTGTGAGTGCGGTGACACCTAGAGCACTTTGTTTTCAAGGCTGTTGTAAATGAAAATGTTTAAAATACAAACTTCTTCCCTTTAACCCACAACACCCCGAGGACAGCCGTGCATGATCCGACTCCGGTCGCACCGCCTCACCACTCTTTGTTGTTGAGGGACAATCTAGAGGAGTTTGTGGGTTGTTTTCACTTTTCTGCTTGTTTTTTTGTTTCCAGTCATTGACTTGTATTGCCTGACCTGATCTTATCACCCTGAGATGTCAATGCAAAACACACTGGGGGTGGATTTACTAAAGGCCAATAGACCCTGCACTTTGCAAGAACAGTAACTAAGGACATGTGCGTTCCGCTGCGTTTTTGGTGCGTTCCACTTCTTTTTTTCCCCTATCTTTTTCTTCATTTTAAATAGGGACGTGTGCATTCCAGTGCAGTTCTGTGCAGGAAAATTGCAGCCTGTTCTACTTTTTTTTCTGTATCCGAAACAATCTGGAACTGCAAACGCTGATGTGAACTATGACATTGACCACCATGTAACCTACTTTCTGTGGGGTTTAGATAAAGAAAAAAAAGCAATGTGATGCTTCCTCACCGCCTGTTTAAGGGGGCACTCTGAGGGGAACCTGATGTAAAGGGGCATTCTGATGGGGACACCTGATGTAAGGTGGCACTCTGAAGGGAAACTGATGTAAGGGGGAACTCTGATGGGAACCTGATGTAAAGACGCACTCTGATGGAGACCCTTATGTAAGGGGGCACTCTGATGGGGACACTAATGTAAGGGGGAATTCTGATGGGGACACCTGAGGAAAGGGGGCACTCTGATGTGGACACTGATGTAAGGGAGCACTCTGATGGGGACACTGATGTAAGGGAGCACTCTGATGGGGACACTGATGTAAGGGGGCACTCTGATGGTGACACCTGAGGAAAGGGGGCACTCTGATGTGGACACCTGATATAAGGAGGCACTCTGATGGGAACACTGATGTAAGGAGGAACTCTGATGGGAACCTGATGTAAGCGGGCACTCTGGTTGGAACCTGATGTAAGGGGGCACTCTGATGGGAACACTGATGTAAGGGGGCACTCTGATGGGAACACTGATGTAAGGGGGCACTCTGATGGGAACCTGATGTAAGGGAGCACTCTGATGTGGACACTGATGTAAGGGGGCACTCTGATGGGGACACCTGATGTAAGGAGGAACTCTGATGGGGACCCTGATGTAAGGGAGCACTCTAATGGGGACCCTGATGTAAGGGGGCACTCTGATGGGAACCTGATGTAAGGGAGCACTCTGATGTGGACACTGATGTAAGGGAGCACTCTGATGGTGACACTGATGTAAGGGGGCATTCTGATGGGGACACCTGATGAAAGGGGGCACTCTGATGTGGACACTGATGTAAGGGGGCACTCTGATGTGGACACCTGATGTAAGGAGGCACTCTAGTGGGAATCTGATGTAAGGGGGCACTTTGATGTGCACACCTGATGTAAGGGGGCACTCTGATGGGAACACTGATGTAAGGGGGCACTCTGATGTGCACACCTAATGTAAGGGGGAACTCTGATGGGGACCTGATGTAAGGGGGCACTCTGATGGGGACACTGATGCAAGAGGGCACTCTGATATGAACACTGATGTAAGTGGGCACTCCGATGTGGACACCTGATGTAAGGAGCAACTCTGATGGGGACCCTGATGTAAGGTGGCACTCTGATGGGAACCTGATGTAAGGGGGCACTCTGATGTGCACACCTAATGTAAGGGGGAACTCTGATGGGAACCTGATGTAAGGGGGCATTCTGATGGGGACACCTGATGTAAAGGGGGCACTCTGATGGGAACCTGATGTAAGGGGGCACTCTGATGGGAACACTGATGTAAGGAGCAACTCTGATGGGGACCCTGATGTAAGGTGGCACTCTGATGGGAACCTGATGTAAGGGGGCACTCTGATGGGAACCTGATGTAAGCAGGCACTCTGATGGGGACACCTGATGTAAGCGGGCACTCTGATGGGAACCTGATGTAAGGGGGCACTCTGATATGAACACTGATGTAAGAGGGCATTCTGATGTGGACACCTGATGTAAAGGGGCACTCTGATGGAAACCTGATGTAAGCAGGCACTCTGATGGGGACACTGATCTAAGGGGGCACTCTGATGAGAACATTGATGTAAGGGGGAACTCTGATAGGAACACTGATGTAAAGGAGCACTCTGATTTGGACACTGATGTAAAGACGCACTCTGATGGAGACCCTGATGTAAGGGGGCACTCTGATGGGGACACTGATGTAAGGGGGCATTCTGATGGGGACACCTGATGTAAGAGGGCACTCTGATGGGAACCTGATGTAAGAGGGCACTCTGATGGGAACCTGATATAAGCGGGCACTCTGATGGGAACCTGATTTAAGGAGGCACTCTGATGGGAACCTGATGTAAGGGGGCACTCTGATGGGAACCTGATGTAAGCAGGCACTCTGATGGGGACACCTGATGTAAGCGGGCACTCTGATGGGAACCTGATGTAAGCGGGCACTCTGATGGGGACACCTGATGTAAGGGGGCACTCTGATATGAACACTGATGTAAGAGGGCATTCTGATGTGGACACCTGATGTAAAGGGGCACTCTGATGGAAACCTGATGTAAGCAGGCACTCTGATGGGGACACTGATCTAAGGGGGCACTCTGATGAGAACATTGATGTAAGGGGGAACTCTGATAGGAACACTAATGTAAAGGAGCACTCTGATTTGGACACTGATGTAAAGACGCACTCTAATGGAGACCCTGATGTAAGGGGGCACTCTGATGGGGACACTGATGTAAGGGGGCATTCTGATGGGGACACCTGATGTAAGAGGGCACTCTGATGGGAACCTGATGTAAGAGGGCACTCTGATGGGAACCTGATATAAGCGGGCACTCTGATGGGAACCTGATTTAAGGAGGCACTCTGATGGGAACCTGATGTAAGGGGGAACTCTGATGGGAACCTGATGTAAGGGGACAATCTGATTGGAACACCTGATGCAAGGGGGCACTCTGATATGAACACTGATGTAAGGGGGCACTCTGATGGGAACACTGATGTAAGGGGGCACTCTGATGGGAACACTGATGTAAGGAGGAACTCTGATGGGGACCCTGATGTAAGGGGGCACTCTGATGGGAACACTGATGTAAGGAGGAACTCTGATGGGGACCCTGATGTAAGGGGGCACTCTGATGGCAACACTGATGTAAGGGGGCACTCTGATGTGCACACTTGATGTAAGGGGGCACTCTGATGGGAACACTGATGTAAGGGGGCACTATGATGGGAACACTGATGTAAAGGGGGCACTCTGCTGGGGACACCTGATATAAGGGGGCACTCTGATGACAACACTGATGTAAGGGGGCACTCCAATGGAAACACTGATGTAAGGAGGAACTCTGATGGGGACCCTGATGTAAGGGGGCACTCTGATGGGAACACTGATGTAAAGGGGGCACTCTGTTGGGGACACCTGATGTAAGGGGGCACTCTGATGGGAACCTGATGTAAACGAGGCACTCTGGTGTGGACACCTGATGTAAGGGGGCACCCTGATGTGGACACGTGATGTACAGGGGCACTCTGATGTGGACACCTGATGTAAGGGGGCACTCTGATGGGAATACTGATGTAAGGGGGCACTCTGCTGGGGACACCTGATGTAAGAGGGCACAGTGATGGGAACCTGATGAAAAGGGGGCACTCTGATGGGGACACCTGATGGTTGGGGGCACTGTGATGGGAACCTGATGTAAATGGGGCACTCTGGTGGGGACACCTGATGTAAGGGGGCACCCTGATGTGGACACCTTATGTATGGGGGCACTCTGATGGGAATACTGATGTAAGGGGGCACCCTGCTGGGGATACCTGATGTAAGGGGCACTCTGATGGGAACACTGATATAAGGGGGCATTCTGATAAGGACACCTGATGTAAGGGGGCACTCTGATGGGAACCTGATGTAAAGAGGGACTCTAATGAGGACTCCTGATGTAAAGGGGGACTCTGATTGAGATATCTTAGGTTGTGATACTGTGTGACAGACAGTCAGTGACACCCACACAATGTTGGCTTTTTTTTTACTGCACTCCGGCCTATCAGATAGGCTAGATCCGGCCCTGGTGCGAGATTTAACAGTTTTACATTGTGGGACTGCCTGCCTTGTCCTGTCTTGCTGGTGCACTGAACAAAAGGTATAGCAACACAACACAGCACGCCTGCTATAAATGCAGCTTAGAACATGTCCTCCTGGCATGCAGGTGTGAATGGGGGCTTGCGGGGAGCTGCTGTTTTGATTTCTGACCTGACAGGGTCTCTTTAAGTATCATAATTACATAAGATTCAGTAGGCCACACACTGCCTTTCTAACAAACAGGGTCACGCACCGAGGCGGATTCCACAGGAAGTTTCACATTCTTGGTTTTGTTGTGCTTTCGTTAAAAAAAATTTGCTAATGACAGTTTTGAGCAATCAGGGTAAAATAATCTGCGCGCTGGCGAAAATTATAGTTCTCATTCTGCATGCAGCTGCAGAGCACAAAGCCGAGCTTAGTCATGTCTGGGGAAAGAGACAAATGCTCTGTAATCACTCGGCGTAATTGCACTTTTCTTATTATTATTTGCATAACCAGAAACCATGATAAAACCACAATGACTTTGTTTTTTTTTTGTAACTTTTAATCATTTTGTTTGCTTACTGCCTTTGTTTTTATTGATTAAAAAAAAAAAAAAAAAACAGCCGGTTTTCATTGTGTTTGACTTCTTTTTCTCTTTTTTTTGTTATCTAGACTTTGAATCTACTCAGCACAACCCCGGCACGCATGAGGCATTCAACTGAAAAAAAATATATATATATCATCGATAAACCGTCACTCGAAGTAATATGATTCATCAAGGGAAGGACTAATGAGATAATTGTGTTGTTGTTATAATGCAAGCTGGACTGGTGACAAGTAACCACACTAATTCTTGTATCCCAGAGCACAGTTTTGATCAAGTGTTGTTCCCCACCATTTATATCACCGTGATCGTCGTCAGCGTTCCCGCCAATCTGATCTCACTGTACGTTTCCTACTTACAAGTGACGAAGAAAAATGAATTAGGTATATATTTATTCAACTTGTCCTTTGCGGACCTCCTCTACACCTCAACTCTACCATTGTGGGTCGACTTTAGCCTCCACCATGACAATTGGCGCTTTCCCGAATGGGTTTGCCGGTTAAGTGCATTCATGATGCACACCAATCTGTACAGCAGCGCCGGCTTCCTGACTTGCATCTCTCTGGACCGCTACCTCGCCGTGGTCTATCCTTTAAAATACCACCATCTTCGGACGAGGAGAGTGGCGGCGCTGGTCAGTTTGGTGGTGTGGGCCATACAGTGCGCGTCGAACATCATCATCGTCCTCAAACACGAGACGTTCAATAACACACAGGACCTCTTGTGTTACGACGTTTTCCCCATGGTGCCATGGCAAGCGACTTTCAGTATTATCAACGTCTGCGTTGGGCATTTTTTGCCGCTGATGATCATGGCGGTCTGCTACTATAGGATTTACGTCGCGGTGAACCTTAACCAAGCCACGGCAACCAAAGACAAACGCAAAATTAAACATTTGCTTCTTACCATTGTAGTGACGTTCGTGCTGAGCTTCACACCGTACCATGTAGTGTTGTTCCTCCGGGCCATCTATGAACCGGGAAATTGCCACTTCGCCAAGGAAATATTTATGCCATATAAACTCAGCATGGCGTTATCGAGCGTCAACTGTCTGGCTGACCCGTTGCTTTACTGCTTTGTCAGTGAGATCGGGAGGGCCGATGCCAGGGCCATGCTGCACTGCTTCCATCCGCAGGTGAAATCACCAGCTAGCACCGAATTCCAGATGTCGACAATCTCACCATCTCATGTAAAGGTCAAAAGTATACATGGATTGGGAACTGTCTAATATACCGGTATATATATATATTTTTTTTTCTGTGTTTTGTTTTTTTAAATAGATGTGTGTGTGTGTGTGTATATATATATATATACATGTGTATTTATATATATATAACCATATATACATGCACACACATATCTTTTTTTTTCTTGTGTTTTGTTTTTTAAATAGATGTATGTGTGTATATATATATATATATATATATATATATATATACACACACACACACATATCTTTTTTTGTGTTTTGTTTTTTTAAACAGATGTATGCGTGTGTTTGTATGTATGTATGTGTATATATATATATATATATACACACATATCTATTTTTTGTGTTTTGTTTTTTTTAAATAGATGTGTGTGTATATATATATATATATATATATATATATATATATATAGACACACAAACACACACTTTTTAATATATTCTTTTCATTTTGTTCTTTTTTTTTGTGACTGAAATAACACGTGAGTCCTTCTTTAGAAAAGAAAAGAAATTTAATTAAATTATAATAAAATGTTTTTGGAATTATTTTGTTTGTGCTATTTAGTCATTTTTAATATGTTATTTCATTACCGAAGATTCCAAACAGTTTATTTGATCTTGAGTTGTTCAATTGATTTGCTATTTTGTATCAAAGTGCATGTATAGCCCAAACTAATTTTTTTTTTTTTTTGCTTTGAATAGAGTAGGGAAGGCTTAGCATCCAGTCACTTTTTTTATTTCGCTGTCTGTCTTTGGAGAGATTTTCCTTCACTTCCTATTCTGGAAACACAACAGGAAGTGAGAGTAAATCTTTCAAAGGTGATGGAAAAATCCCCCCCCCCCAAAAAAAAAATAAATAAAAAATTGGTATTATCTGTCACTTTTTGTCTCAGTGAAAATGGTCACCAAGATAAATAGAGAAGATAAAACCTGACAGACACTTTAATTTTCTACACTTTACCTAAAACTAGATAAAGAAAAAAAAATTGGATATACATCATAATGAAAATCTCCAACATCAGATCATGACTATAAATAATAATAATAATAATAATAATAATAAAAATACTTATAAAATATAAACATAATACAAATCTCCATAACCAGACCATGACTATATATACACATGATAATATTTTATGAAACATATTATACATTCATTATGAAAAACATTATTATAATAAAATAGAAATTAAAAAATAGAAATAATAAAATAGAAATATAATAAAAAATCTCCAGCAGCAGGCCAGACTACTGCTTGGAAGCATTGTTGTTTTTCACTGATTTAACCCCTTGGCACAGCACCTCCCGGCCCTTTAAGGGTTTCAGAAGCTGGGAGGCGGGGTTTAGAGCCATGTGACCACTGTGACACGCTGTCACGGCGGTCACATGATTGGGAAAGGTCCCGATCGAAAGAGGAGATCGGGACCTTTCCGTGAGTACCGGACATGTGTGCAGGAGGCGAGCTCTCAGCACATATGTCTTTTTTTATAGAACGCAAATGTGCGGCCGCTCAGCGTCTAGGCCCAGAAGCCGGGAGGCCGCACATTTGCGTTCAACCGGGGTGAAAAGGTCCTCAACGGCCTACCTCATCACAGACTCTTCCCGCTTCAGTCTATGCTGAACTCAGCGGCCAGACTCATCCACCTTACCAACCGCTCCGCTTCTGCCACCCCCCTCTGTCATTCCCTCCACTGGCTCCACCCCCCTCTGTCATTCCCTCCACTGGCTCCACCCCCCTCTGTCATTCCCTCCACTGGCTTCCGATAGCCCAACGCATAAAATTCAAACTACTAACACTGACATACAAAGCCATTCATAACACTGCCCCAAACTACCTCACCGACCTAATATCCATCTACCACCCTACCCGTAATCTTTGCTCCTCACAAGGCCTCCTACTCTCTGGCTCCCTGGCCTCCTCCTCCCACGCCCGACTCCAGGACTTCTCTAGGTCTTCCCCCATCCTCTGGAACTCACTACCCCAATCCATCAGACTGTCATCTACCCTCCTCACCTTTAGGTGCACCCTGAAAACCCATCTCTTCAGGGAGGCCTACCCCGCCCACACCTAACAGCCGATCTTCTCCACTCCTCCTACCACTCCATCCCCCACAGCTATTTCCTTCTGTACCACTATCCCCTCCCTCCTAGATTGTAAGCTCCAAGGAGCAGGGCCCTCAAACCTCTCATGTATTGTTTTGTTACTGTATTGTCTCATGTACTGTCCCCCACTATAATATACAGCGCTGAGCAAACTTTTTGGCGCTATATAAATACTGTATAATAATAATAATCAAAGATAATAATATTAATAATAATGTAAAGGTGAGCTATGATATGGCCGCACAGTGGCTTAGTGGTTAGCATTTTTGCCTTGCAGCACTGAGATCCTGTCTTCAGATTCCAGTCTGGACACTATCTGCATGGAGTTTGTATGTTCTTCCTGTCCTTGCATAGGTTACCCACACTCCAGAGGCATGCTGGTAGGTAAACTGATCCTAGTATGTGTGTGAATAGATGTATGTGAGATAGAGACTTTAGATTGTAAGCTCTTGGAGGGCAGGGCCTGATGTGAATGTACAATATATATATAAAAAGCTACATAAATTCTTGATGCTATATAAATATCGGCAATAATAACGAAAAAACTGTGCATACTTTCCATGTAAGATTCGATGAGAAAAATTGGTGAATCGTTCAGGGGCGGACTGACCATTTCGGCACTCGGGCATTGCCCGAGGGCCCGGGGTCAGTAGGGGGCCCCATGAGATGCCCCTGGTACCTTTAATTGGCTTTTTCATAGGCTTTTTTTGGCTGTGGGTGAGGACACAGGGACCCCATGATCCCCTATTGCCCGGGGGCCCCATGATTTGTCAGTCCGCCCCTGAAATCGGTTAAAGTTGTGTGACCCAGGGGTGGAAACATTGGTGAGGTTTATTCGGAAGCAGTTATTAAACCGATCACTAGGGGTCAGACTTGCACCAGTTATAGGCCATTTATAAGCTCCCAGCGCCCAGTTCTCAGAAGTATCATTTTCCTGACATCCAGTTATCTGCATATAATAATTGGCTGCTTTTGTTCGTCTATCTCTTCCTCTCTACAAAGTGACAGGCTGGCTGAGAGGTGATTTATGACCCCGGGTGAGATTTGTTGCTGCTACTTATCGCTGATAAATGACTTCTTGCCTCCGGCCTAACTATGCGTCCTTTTCCATTCTTCGTATTGATGTGATAGAAAATACCAGGAGGCATATGGGCTGTTCTGAGATATGGAGGCCCAGGGGTAGGAGTGCTTTAACTTCAAATGATTAGATCCCAAAGTAAAATTGTTAAGCGGCATTTAAACTCAGTTTTCAAAAATGAAGAGCTTTGTTTACATTGTAAACAAAGCCATTGCCTGATAAAAAGCCTTCCTAGAAGGATGACACAAAAGACTTAACTATATTTTTTTGTTTGTTTTTCCTTTTTACATGCTGCCGAGATAAAAAAAAATAAAAAATCTGCATTCTAGAAGAGGGCTCACGGGGACAGCGGGGACACAACCAATGATAAACACCTGGATGGGAGATCTGGGTTTGATGTCTTTTCATCTCTGGTGAGGTTATTGTGGTCATAAGTAAACAACATTTTGAAGATGTGGTTCCTTTTGCATTGTGTTGGGTGTCATTGGACAGGGGGTCCATTTCCAGTGAGAGAGGTTACAGAAGAGACAGCGGTGTCATGAAGGCAATCAGGGAACACTGGGGTCACCGAGTAATGCCCTGGGGTCACTGCATAACAAAGTATGTACTGGGGTCACCAAATAACAAGGATGTTCTGGGGCACTGGAGTAACAGGGGTCACTGGAGGCTCAGAAGTCACAGGGGTCACTGGAGGCTCAGGAGTCACAGAGGTTACTGGAGGCTCAGAAGTCACAGGGGTTACTGGAGGCTCAGGAGTCACAGGGGATGCTGGAGACACAGGATTTCAAAAGGTCACTTGAGACACAGGGGTCACATGGGTCACTGGAGATACAGGATTTATAAAGGTCACTTGAGACACAGGGGTCACACGGCTCACTGGAGACACAGGAGTTACATGGATCACTGGAGACACAGGAGTCACATGGGTCACTGGAGACACAGGGGTCATATAGGTCACTGGAGACACAGGATTTATAAAGGTCACTTGAGACACAGGGGTCACATGGGTCACTGGAGACACAGGATTTATAAAGGTCACTTGAGACACAGGGGTCACACGGCTCACTGGAGACACAGGAGTCACATGGGTCACTGAAGACACAGGAGTCACACGGGTCACTGGAGACACAGGAGTCACATGGGCCACTGGAGACACAGGGGTCCTGAGGGTTACTGGAGACACAGGAGTCACATGCATCATGTCAGTATCAGGGGCGGACTGACAACTCATGGGGCCCCCAGGCAATAGGGGATCATGGGGCCCCTGTGTCCTTGCCCAAACTCTAAAAAGCCTATGAAAAAGGTACCAAGGGCATCTCATGGGGCCCCCTACTGACCCCGGGCCCTCGGGCAGTGCCCGAGTTTCCAAATGGTCAGTCCACCCCTGGTCAGTATTGAGGGTAACTGGAGACACATATGTCACAGGAATCGCTGAAGGCACATCAGTCTTGAAGGTCATTGGAGACACAGGGTTCCAGTCTTATGGGACATCAAGTGATGAAATGCGTAGGGCAGGGCTGGAGGAGACATCACCATGCACGGTGGGGTTTAGTCTTGCAGTTTGAGTTTATTCAGTCTATAGGGTGGTTGGATAGGGAAATCTTGCACTTTATGAAAGCACTACTGTATGTTAAATATTTACATGTTGATTTTGCACTGGGTTGCACTGTGCACATTCTTACTTGGGGGGCATATGAAAGAGCGGGTGGGTTGGATTTAATGCATTATTCAGAGGTTTATAGGGGAATGTTTACATAATTGATTTTCTTGCACTTTGTATGAGTTGATGTTATATGTCAGGAATGGGCTCAGCACAGGTGGTGCTGGGGCTCACCTGCCTTGTGGGCTGCAGTACCAGCGCTGGCCAGCGGGTGCTCTCAGCAGCCAGAATCTCACTCCTGCAATCAAGCCATCACCTGAGGCTGATTGCAGGAGGTGTATTTAAGCAATGGCCAGGCGTGCAGTCAGTGCCTTGGTGTTTGTTCCCATGAGCCCCTGTAGCTGCATCCTGCCTGATCGTGACTCTGCTAGAACTCTGCCTGCACCGACCCCGGCTATTCCTGACCACTCTCCTGCCTGCTCCTTTGTACCTTGTCTGCCCGACAGTTACCGACCCGGCCTGCCTGACTACCTTTGTGTTCCCGCACATACTGGGATCTGTTGGAGGTTTGGTTCTTGCACTGTGTGTTTGGGTGTACTGTGTAGCTTTTAATTAATTATATTGTTTTACACCATACTTGAAGCCTGCATTTCCCTGTGTCAGTCCACACATCTCTGGTCATCCCTGGAGCCCTGACATTATATATGGTATTGAACTTGCACTTTTTTTTGCACATTGCACTTTTATAAGATCGGTGTACACATAAGAGATAGTTGAGTGTGGGGGGGATAGGTAGTGCTGTGCCATATTCATTATTCCAGTTTTGATGGTTATACCATAGGGAATAGCAGCTGATGTAAGGGTTTAGACTTGTTTTGGACACACCTGACCATTTGTGGCACAGTCCCCTATAATATACAATGAAGTCACTTAGATTGCTGGAGGCACAGGGGTCTTGAGGGTTACCGGAGACACAGGAGTCACATGGGTCATTGGAGTCTTGAGGGTCAATGGAGACGCACAAGTCACAGAGATTGCTGGGACACATGAGTCTCCAAGGTAATTGGAGACACAGGAATCACAAGGGTTGCATGAGGCACAAGACTCACAAAGGTAGAAACACAGGGGTCACTGTAGACACAGGAGTCACTGTAGACACAGGAGTCTGAAGGGTCACTGGAGACACAGGAGTCACAGGGTTGTTGGAGACACATCAGCCTTGATAGTACCTGGAGACACAGGAGACTCTAGGGTCACTGGAGACACAAGAGACTCTAGGGTCACTGGAGACACAAGAGACTCTAGGGTCACTGGAGACACAAGAGCCTCTAGGGTCACTGGAGACACAAGAGACTCTAGGGACCCTGGAGACACAGGAGTCACAGGGTTGTTGGAGACACATGAGCCTTGAGAATATCTGGAGACACAGGAGTCTCAAGGGTCACTGTAGACACAGGAGTCACAGGCTTGTTGGAGACACATCAGCCTTGATAGTACTTGGAGACACAGGAGACTCTAGGGTCACTGGAGACACAGGAGTCACAGGGTTGTTGGAGACACATCAGCCTTGAGAGTACCTGGAGACACAGGAGTCTCAAGGGTCACTGTAGACACAGAAGTCTCTAGGGTCACTGTAGACACAGAAGTCTCTAGGGTCACTGGAGACACAGGAGTCACAGGGTTGTTGGAGACACACAAGCCTTGAGAGTACCTGGAGACACAGGAGTCATAGGGGTCACTGGAGACCCACAAGTCTCAGAATCATTTGGAACACCAGCATTGCTTCACACAAAAAGAGCAGCAGGGGGATCAGTTTAGCGACACGTAGCTCAAGTCATGTGTTACCCTGCAATCTGAAGTCATGCCGATATCAGACATGGTCATAACGCTGGCAGTCCAGATGAAACCCTAAAGCACCAACAGCTGCGGTGTAGAGAGAAGACCCAGCATTGGATTGGGGAGGAGGTGAACGTGACTTTATTTTCCGAGTTGACAGAGGCCCAAGGCCCAGCTTCAGAATGTGCACTCTTGGAAGCAAACACTTCATCCCCTCCTGACACTTTTGCCACTGATTCTTTTTTTAAACCTGAACTACTCCTGAGGTCTTCCATGTGGTCAGATGATGCCATGGGCTTGCTTCCAGTGGCCAGTGTCTCCTGAATGCGGCAGAAAATGGTGCCACATAATGACTTGAGAACCACTCTCTGCCTCATTGTGTCACAAGCAGTGGGTTGGATAATGCTGGATGTCATTCAACATGGAAGAGGACCGGCATTGGATCACAGAGCAGAGTCTGAAAGATAGAGTGAGTATTGCAGTGTAAGCTGTTTTTTTTTGTCAAGGACTATTTTATTTTGCCTTTTTTTCAAACTTGAAGTTGTGCTTTAAAGTCCATGGTGATGCATCCAATGGTGTCTCCGTCTTCTGTCAGTGAAGGTACGATGTCAGTTAAGGTGGTATGCTTAGGTGGTACCCTTGAGGATGACCACTTCAGCAGTCACACGGCACACATCCCTGCAATAAAGCGCTGCGTAAACTGTTGGCGCCATATAAATCCTATATAATAATAATAATATTACACCATTGCGCCCAGTGCATCCGCCCCTCCTGCCCACCCCTTGTTCCAGCCCTGCTACCATGGATAAGTGATAGGAAAAAAACATTTTGGTGTTAGATATACTTCAAAAAATTTCTGTGAGCAAAATGAAAATGTTCAACCACGTCAGTACTGGGCACTTTAACCGCTTTCCAGCCCAGGCAAATTTTACAGGCACCCTCCAGGAACAGGAGACCCGCGCCGTAGCCATCTTTTGGCTATAGCGTGGTATTCAAGGGTCAGGGTCCGGTCCATGGCAGAAGTTTTGGAAGATCTGGCATTTCTGCCAGTACTCTGCATGGCCGCAGAAGCACACATCAGCCTCAGTTTGGTGCCAGACGGCCTTTATAAGGAGGCTCATCACTTCCTCAAGTTGCTGGATGATCTCTAGCTCCCCGTGCCCTGGTCCCTGTGATTTTGACCTGTGATTTCCTGTTACTGACTCGGCTTGCTCCTGGACCTGTCTACTCTGCTTTACCCCTGATCTGACCTCGGCTTGGCTTACGGATACTCTCTCTCTCTCGCTCCTCTGTGTATGACCTCGGCTATCCCATCTGACTACGTCTGCTCTGATTCCCACCTGGTACCTGACCTTGGCTTGAACCGACTACCCAGTAAACATCTAATCCTGGAAGTTCTTGCATACTACACACAGGCACCTCCTGTCTGCAGTCCTATCTCCGTGCTCCAGCTGTGCTTCTGAGTGGGCCACCAACCAGCACTCCTACAGGCGACCTGTGCAACTTTGGGCCTGGCTCCCGCTGTCCCACTCTCAGGGGAGTCCGGAACTTAGCCGCAAGGGAAGCCCTCTCTCCATTGGTCTCCATCACCAGGTATGTGATATCAAGTGCTTAAAGTATAACTAAAGTCAAAACTTTTCCATTTTGATTTTGAATAGGGGGTAGAGGGACTAGAACCCCTGTCAGGTTTTTTACTGCTGGTTGTGCCCCAACTAGGGAGATTCATCCTTCCCATTTGTCCTGTTTATTATTATCATCAAAAGGGAAAGAAAGTCCCAAATGTTGTCACCAGAACAGGAATTGAGGGGAAATCTTCCAATGGGGACACTAGTTCTGGTGACACCTTGGGATCCCCTCACTTTCTATTTTGGCTATGGGACAGGAAATGAAGGGAAACCTCCCCAATGGGGGCAGAAGTTCTAACCCTCCCTTACTCTATCCAAAATGAGAAAAAAAATTGCCTTTGGTTTAATGTTCCACCCTCTGCCACAAGCTTTTATCCTCCTGGGGTTAGTGGCACATCTGGCTGTAATTTAGTTCAGCGTGTTTACAATGATCCAGCCCATGCTGATTGCGTTATCTCAGTTTGACGCCCCGTTTTAGAAGGCTCTGAAAAGAAACAATAAAATCGCAGTCATTTGCCTTAAGTGTTGCGGTAGTCCCAAAAGGCTGAGATGACGTCATTGTGTTCCGTCTCCGTGGAGCTGTCTCCATACGCCAGGCCAATGTGCGCAAACAGCTTCATTCATCAGAGGGAAATTCTTTCAGAGTCCAAAGAATGGAGCTTCAATCAGGCAGCAGACTATTAGCCTGTGTTAAAGTGCTGCGGCAGAGATACAATGCATAATTATGCTGAGTGCTGCTTTTGAGCATTTAGGTGGCTTTGTATGAGAGCCGGGGATTTGTATACTTGAATCAATACGCATCAGTCCGGCCAGTTCAGGGATCCCGGCGGGATAATGTACAACACGTTCTGTTTTCACAGCTGAGGTCATAATGGAAATGTGCAATCTTTTTTAAGTTTTCTTTACAATATACATGAAATGAGCCTCAATTCTGTTACCTGGTCACGACTAAAAGTACCGGGGTGGCAAATGTTGACCTTAGACACTGCACCAAAGGAGCTTACACTCTATACTGCGAAGCTCTACAAAGATCGATCGGCTATTCACATCAGTCTGTAACCAGAGGTACTTTCGTGCCTTGAAAAAGTCTTCTTCTCCCTTGAAATGTTCCACATTTTGTCATGTAACAACCAAAAACGTCTATGTATTTATTGGGATTTGAAGTGGCACATAATTGTGAAGTGGAAGGAAAATGAGAAATGGTTTCCAACATTTTTTTACAAATAAATCTGTGAAAAGTATTCGGCCCCCCCGAAGTCAATATTTTGTAGGACCCCCTTTCGCTGCAATTCCAGCTGCAAGTCTTTTTGGGGATGTCTCTTTGCACATCTAGAGAGGGACATTTCTGCCCGTTCTTCTTTGCAGAATCGCTCAAGCTGTCACATGGATGGAGAGCATCTGGAAACAGCAATATTCAGGTCTTTTCACAGATTCTCCATTAGATTTAGGTCTGGACTGTGACTGGGCCATTCTAACACATGAATATGCTTTGATCTAAACTATCCCATTGTAGCTCTGGCTGGATGTTTCGGGTCGTTGTCTTGCTGGAAGGGGAACCTCCACCCCAGTCTCAAGTCATTTGCAGACTCTAACAGGTTTTCTTCTAAGATTGCCTGTATTTGGCTCCATCCATTTTCCCATCAACTCTGACCAGCTTTCTTGTCCCTGCTGAAGAGCGTCCCCACAACATGATGCTGCCACCACCAGGGGTGGACTGACCATTTGGAAACTCGGGCACTGCCCGAGGAACCAGGGTCAGTAAGGGGCCCCATGAGATGCCCCTGGTACCTTTTTCATAGGCTTTTTTTGAGTTTGGGCAAGGACACAAGGGCCCCATGATCCCCTATTGCCCGGGGGCCCCATGAGTTGTCAGTCTGCCCCTGGCCACCACTATGCTACATTGTAACATGACAACATGCAGTGGCGTATTTAGGTTTTGTGCTGCCCTAGGCAACACAAAAATTGGTGCCCCCTTCCCCCCGCAGAAAGAGCCTGACATTGACCAAGAACACCCCTGCCCTCCACCCGAGCCTTCCACTACCACTGCCCCCCATACATCAGCCACCATCCCCCATGGCGAGAGAGAGAGAGACACACATCTCCAGACATCCCCAGGAAGGAGAGCAGGGCTGTGCATACACCGTCATGAAACCCGCAGCCTCTCTCAGAAGCCACCAGGTCCCCATGCCGCATGTGTCCCTTCTTCCAAGGGGCAATGCTTCCCCCCCTGAAAAATGCAGCCCTAGGCAAATGCCTTGTTTGCCTTGTGGTAAATACACCCCTGACAACATGGGGATCATTTCAAGGAGGAGGGAGACTTTTTCAGGGCACTGTACACTCTAATGTCCCATCACAGTCACACACTATTATTATACATTTATATATCTCCGACATATACCGCAGTGCTGTACAGAGATCACTGATCCAGTCACATCAGTCTCTGTACCAGAGGAGCTTACACTCTAATGTCCCACATCAGTCACACACTATTATTATACATATATATAGCTCTGACATATACCACAGCGCTGTACAGAGAACACTGATCCAGTCACATCAGTCTCTGTACCAGAGGAGCTTACACTCTAATGTCCCCTCCAAAATCACATGCTAGTTTTAGACAGGTACTGTATATAGCTCTGACATATAGCGAAGTGCATGAATTGTCTTTCTGAGTCCCCTCTTGTTATATTTCCTATTGATCCTTCTAGAAGATCCAATATTTGCAGTCCATGCATTCAGATAAGTGAGGACTGAACACTGCAGTAGAATGGTACTTTTATAATTTAATTACCCTTTACGATCAGAATATGTTTTGATCATGCTAGAAAAAAAAATTAATTGAGGTCGCAAAGGCGTTTCTGCGACTTGTTCCAAGTGATCGTTAGACTTGGAAATTGTCAAAATGAAAAATGCTCAATACAGACACCAACACATCATTCAGATCCCCCATCCGCCGTTCTATCCATCAGGCATTGACTATCTGTCTGGGGACACTGACTCCCTTCTTCTATCACAGATGCTTGCCTTCTTCTCCAGAATATTTTCCCTGCCTACACATTTCCAGTTTCAGCCATGACAATGACCTGAAGGAAGTTTTTGATGTGACTTTCATGTTGTTACTTTGTGTTTCCATGTACTGTAGTGTATGGCAGCCCATGGTTCACAGATTTTTAGTTTCCCACTCTAGTGGCTTTCTGTGTGTAAAGCCAAGTACACACGATCAGAAAATCGTACAAAAAATTCCGCTTTTGAAGGGATCGTACGATAATCTCATTGTCAGTACACAGCTTTCATCCAAAATTATTTGAAGGGACAAGCATGAAAATATTTCATGTACAATACCAGATAGTATGATTTTCATTTATTCAGCACAGTTTTCTTCCGAAAATACAATACAAAATACATTACATCACTTAAGAATTTGTATTCTGTTATACAATAATTTTCATAACTTTAGTAACCTCCTCACTTTCGATATGAGACTAGCATGTAAAAAAAACGGACCATCATTCGTCTGAAATTCTCATCGTGTGTGCGGGGCTTTAAGCTGCTCAGGCAATTCAGGATGCTGTGATAAAGTCAATTCCAGGATAAGCCACCAAAAGCTTGCATTGCATTTGGTAAATCATGATGAACTTTAGCTGACAGAGACAGGAGGAGATAGGGGTGTCCATTTATATATGCAGTTATAGATATACTATATGTGCAGTATATATACACTGTATATATATACTGTGTGTATATATATATATATATATATATATATATATATATATATCTCAATTTCTTTCCTAAAATGTGAGTCTACATTTTTTGAGGTTTACCCAGGGAATCTAAATTAATTTGCACGTACTAAGCAAATCCACCTCCTAGCCTTTTTTGTTAGATTAAAAAATATTGTGAGTGCCGTACAGTGCAACATTACTACTCTGAGCCCAGGCTGGTGTGATGATGTATCCTCAGGGGCTGTGTTCATGGCCCCCTGGGCTCAACAATGATGATATATATATATATGGGGTCTTCAAAAACTTTCTGCACTTTTTTCCACTCTATTCTAACTCTGAAAGTGTGGAAACATTTATGAAACCCTAAATATATATATATATATATATATATATATATATATATATATATCATTATTATATTGCCAAAAGTATTGGTTGGCCGGCCTTTCCACGCACATGACCTTTAATGGCATCCCAGTCTTAGTCCGTAGGGTTCAATATTGAGTTGGCCAGCCCTTTGCAGCTATAACAGTTTCAACTCTTCTGGATAGACTTCACAGAAGAGTTGAAGCTGTTATAGCTGCAAAGAGCGGGCCAACTTAATATTGAACCCTATGGACTAAGACTGGGATGCCATTAAAGTTCATGTGTGTGGAAAGGCCGGCAGCATAATACTTTTGGCATTATGTGTTTCTTCAATCCATTTCTAAAGCATGAACTATGACACTACATGAAGAGTTGAAGCCAGGGGCGGACTGACCATTTGGAAACTTGGGCACTGCCCAAGGGCCCGGGGTCAGTAGAGGGCCCCATGAGATGCCCCTGGTACCTTTTTCATAGGCTTTTTTGAGTTTGGGCAAGGACACAGGGGCCCCATGATCCCCTATTGCCTGGGGGCCCCATGAGTTGTCAGTCCGCCCCTGGTTGAAGCTGTTATAGCTGCAAAGAGCGGGCCAACTTAATATTGAACCCTACGGACTAAGACTGTGATGCCATTAAAGTTCATGTGTGTGGAAAGGCAGGCGGCATAATACTTTTGGCATTATGTGTTTCTTCAATCCATTTCTAAAGCATGAACTATGACACTACATGAGCTGCAAACAATGGCCGTTGTGGATACTACGTTGTGTCAGTCCCCCCCCCGCTTTACCTCTGCTTTCCAAATTCAGGCACTCCTACTTGCAGGCTGCCTTTTAATTTCAGATGGTGTTTGGGAAATTCTGAGAGTTTAAGCAGGAGGGTTTACATATGGATGGCAAACTTTACCAATGTTATAGTGAAAATATATGGACTACATGGAATCCTTTCTCCAGACTTAGTCCACAAAACTAAAATGGTGAGTGCTTTTCTTTGTGTCTCCATCCTCTGCCATACAGACAGCATTCATCTGATCTTTTATTACTGTTTCATTACATTACAGTAAGAGCTAAGATGAGAACAATGTCCTTGACGCCAAATGTGCTCCATAACATCAGGGAAAGACATTTCATGTTCCTCTTTGACTTATATCCAAATCAATGTCCATTCAATAATCCTGAGAGCAAGACACCAATCCGTCTAATAAGCCTTCCCCACATTCTGTGTGAGCTGCCAAATACCAGCAAATATTACAACCTTTCACGATGCTATCATTTAGAATTCTATGACTGCAGCACATTTTTCATTTCTTTAGGTGAAGGGACCAGAGTGCCACATAGAAAGCACAACTTTCTGCTCCTTCTTAGACATTTTAGGATAATGGAGCCCAGAAGTGATGGTTGTGCAGGATGTGAGCTTCTCCCAACATACATGATTGGAGTCAAATATGGGAGACTGCTAAATTCTGAAGTATCAGCGGTGGAGACCAACTCTAAGGTTTTGACAACATGGTGTCTAGTCACAACTAGAATTGTTCACTGTGTTTCAGACTACTCCACCTCTTGGGATTTCAGGGGTGCAGCCAAGTTGGAACTTTTTTCACATGTGGTGGACCTGTCCTGCAGTACACACATTCTTGAAAGATGTTTTCCAAAAGATTTCAGAACTAGAAGACTGTCTGGTCCCTTTTTTAAACCTAACAGTGGCCAAACAGACAATTGCCAAAGCCTGGAAACATCAACCCTCTCCCTGGAAGAGACCAAATCTAGGATCAATTGAGTTCTTTTGCATAATAAAACAGAAGCTAAACTGACATGAAAAAATGGAAAAATTTCAATTCATTTGGCATATGTGGACGTTACAACTTTTACCTGTGAGTTTCAATCAAGATCTCCTGACTTCTTATACAGGAAAAGGGAAAAGGAAGGGAAGGGGAAGGGAAGGGGAAGAGAAGGGAAAGGGAAGGGGAAAGGAAAGGGAGGGGAAGGGGAAGGGAGAGTGAAGAGAAGGGGAAGGGGAAGGGAAAGGCAAAGGGAAGGGGAAGGGAAGGGAAAGGGAAAGGGAAAGGAAAGGGGAAGGGGAAGGGAAGGGGAAGGGAAGAGGAGGGAAGAGAAAGGGGAAGAGGAGGGAAGAGAAAGAGGAAGGGGAAGAGGAGGGAAGAGAAAGGGGAAGGGGAAGAGGAGGGAAGAGAAAGGGAAAGGGAGGGAAAGGGAAGGGAAAGGGAAAGGGAGGGAAGGGAAAGGGAGGTGAAGGGGAAGGGAAAGGGAGGGGAAGGGAAGGGAAAGGGAAAGAGAAGGGGAAGGGAAGAGGAAGGGAAGAGGAAGGGAAGAGAAAGGGGAAGATGAGGGAAGAGAAAGGGGAAGGGGAAGAGGAGGGAAGAGAAAGGGAAAGGGAAGGGAAAGGGAAAGGGAAAGGGAGGGGAACGGAAGGGAAAGGGAGGTGAAGGGATAGGGAGGGGAAGGGAGGGGAGGGGAAAGGGAAGGGGAAATGGGAAGGGAGGGGAAAGGGAAGGGGAATTGGAAAAAGGAGGGGAAGGGAAGGGAAAGGGAAAGGGAAGGGAAAGGGAAGAGGAGGGAAGAGAAAGGGAAGGAAATGGAAGGGAAAGGGAGGGGAAAGGGAAGGGGAAAGGGGGAGAGGAAGGGAAAGGGAAAGGGAAAGGGGAGGGGAAGGGGAAGGGAAAGGAAAGGCCTGATGTTGCTCCTCTATTGGCCCCACATTTTTCACTAACTCCTATAACAAACCTCTTTCTTTTCTTCGCTACTCATCTCTTGCTTTCTCCTACTGTACTTTTCTCCCCACTTTTGTTCTCTTGTTAAAATTCTCATATCCTCAGCCTACCATATTTGTAAACTGACTTAGTACTAGCTCTGAATAAGTTGATGATCATATTACTTACACAAATCCCTCTCCCCTTCTTTTCTTTCCCTACCATCCCTTCCATTCCTTTCTTCCCCTCTCCCCTTCTTTACTTTTCCCTACCATCCCTTCCATTCCTTTCTTCCCTTCTTCCCTTCTTTTCTTTTCCCTACCATCCCTTCCATTCCTTTCTTCCCCTCTCCCCTTCTTTACTTTTCCCTAGCATCCCTTCCATTCCTTTCTTCCCCTCTCCCCTTCTTTTCTTTTCCCTACCATCCCTTCCATTCCTTTCTTCCCCTCTCCCCTTCTTTTCTTTTCCCTACCATCCCTTCCATTCCTTTCTTCCCCTCTCCCCTTCTTTTCTTTTCCCTACCATCCCTTCCATTCCTTTCTTCCCCTCTCCCCTTTTCTTTTGCCTACCATCCCTTCCATTCCTTTATATAGAGATTGGAGCAAAAGAAATAGGACTTTACAGGCATCAATGTCATTAAGATCACAAAAATATGTAATTCGTATCTCTCTCTACTAGAATGGTGCAGTAATAAATGTTGGTTGTTTTATGAAGCTATTGACCATTTGTGCTAATATGTATGGTGTTTGTTTTTATCTATTTTTAACGAATTGAAAATAAAATTGAAGTTTTTTTTATTTCTGTGGTCTTCATGACATTGATGCCTGTAAAGTCCTATTTCATTTGCCCTAATCTCTTTATATTGATATTAGGGATGTGGTACCTTTTCCTGTTTAATGGATTTCAATAACAGGGGAATAAACCCCCTTTGTACCTTCCATTCCTTTCCCTTAAAAGCAATAAAAGTGATGTAGCGCTTACACAATATAATAAACAGTGACTTCCAAGTGATACAAAACATACACGTACCAGGTCTTACCGATGGACCTTTTAAAGTGAGTGGTATATCAAGCAAGGTGACACCCAATCCACATGGGGATACCTTTGAAATGTGACCCCTGGTACCCAATATGGGACACTACCCAATGATACGTGAATCCCTATGTGGGATCAAACCAATAGGTACAGTGTGAAACCAAATGATATCAATCGCATAATATAAGACAGTCCAAATAATCGGCGCTGTATTCCTTCAGATCATGCAAGGTGAGAACTGTGGGTGAGACAACACACCCCGAATGTGATCCCAGAATGGCTGCAATGGCCTCTCACCTCAACCCTGTGACCCTACAGGGCCACAAAGCATATATGAATCACCTCTGGATCCCCTCAGTAGACAGCACTCCTGATAGCTAAAACGACTTCCCTGGAATCAGTATCCACCATAGAGAGATCTCCCTCTGGACCGTTTGGTATGCAGTTCAAATGGATGTTCTCAAACAGATAATAGCTCAATTCCCTGTAGAACAAGCGAAGAACACATTCTCCATAGTGTAAAACCGCTTTATTAACTGATTAAAGTAAGCCAAAATGCAAACTCACATATTGTAGCTAATATCAAGGCATTCTCCCCGTGTGCTGGGTGTAGAGCATAAGAAAAAGGTGTTCCAAGATGACGTCACGCCAGAAGTACATCACCACGCTATGCCTTCGACGTGTTGCATCACGTGACCTCGTGACTTCGTCAGGACTTTTGTATCACTTGGAAGTCACTGATTTATTATATTGTGTAAACGCTACATCACTTTTATTGCGTTTATGTTCTGTCTCCTACTGGTATAAGATTAGATGTTAGCCTCTTTTTAGCATATAACTTTTTAGGTTGACACATAAGAGCGCAGGGGGATTGTAAGGGACCACCCAGCGGTACCTCTAGCAACCCACCGGTGAGGTGCTTCCAGCGTGCGGAATCTAAGTCCCAGAGCACTTGTTCACCAGGGCCCCTGATGGTGGGGATGGACTTGTAGCGCTCTGAGACCAGGTCGCAGTTACTGGGCACACTCACCACTGGTAGGGGTATCCGCCAGGGGCTCCCGCAGAGGAAGAGCCTAATGTGAGAAGGCTGGGAGATCCCGACGGGATGGATGGCTGAGCGAGTGCAAGGTCAGGCAGGCCGGGTCGGTAACTATGGGGACGGTGCGGTACAAAGCAGCGGGCAGAGAGTAGTCGGGTCACACGCCAGGTCAACAACAGCAGGTCAGGTCCAATAGGGGGCATCCAGGAGAGAGGTCAGGCAAGCAAGAGTCAGGACAGGAGAAAACAGCAAGGTCAGGGCACAATCCGGGTCAGCAACTCACTTATTCACAGGTTCACAGAATACAGGATACAAGGAGACCAAAAGGCACTGAATGACAGCTCAGGGCCATTTTAATATCCCGCCCTGGTGCCAAGCGCGCGCCCGCGGTCTCTACCGCGCATGCGCAAACTTGATTGCCGCGGTCGGCCAGGTCCCAGTGCCCGCGTCCCTACACAGGGCAGTGCACTGCGCCTGCGCCGAGCCCAGCGCTGCGGCGATCCCCGACAGGGATCTTCTGATTTTATTAGAAATGGAAGTCCTGTGGTCCCTCGCTGAGCTGCCTGGAGTAAAGGATTGCCTGTGAGGAGAGTCTTTGCCTTGTGGCCCTGTGTGGGTCTGGGCGGGGAGGTGAGCAGGCATTGCTGCCATTGGAGGATTCCTTTTTGAGCACTAGAAGTGGAGATCACTGAGTGTTTTCACATTATATGCATGGACTTTTTGAGTTTAATTTAGACACTGTGTTTATATACTCATCACTCAATTAAATATAATTCATTTTTACTCCGTTATTTAGTTTTATCACAGAATTTATGAATCACGTATTTATCTGATGAAGAAATCACAGTTTATCTCAATTCATAGGATTGTCACTATGTATCGTGGATAGTTACACTTTTTTGTTTATGAATTAGCACATTTATGATTATTGATTTTACATCACTGATTCATTTAAGGATTAATTAATAATACATCATCTGTTACTTTTCATCACGGATTAATTATGAGGTATTAATGGTTAATTTATGCATGAGATATTTATGTATCGTAGTTTTCCACCAATTAGACTCATCATATTTATTTTTTATCACTTTATGGTATTTATCATTATAGGTTCAGATGGTATTTGAGATGTATATATTGGGTATTTTTTAGGTATTTGTTAGCGTTCACTATTTAGTATATGGTATTTATGATCGACTGGTTGAGGCAGAGCGATAGCGGCTGTAAGATAGGGACGCATCCATATTAAGCGCAGGAGGATATTTTCTTTCTGATTTTATTATTCCTTTCCCTTACTCTCCATTTTGCTCTCTCTCTAAAGCTGACCATACACTAGTAAAATTTAGTTTTGAAATTTTAACTTTTAGGAACAGTTGTTTGATTTTGTAATCATTAGTGGTGTCAAACTGGTTTGTTTTTGACCACAGAGACAAGTAAATTCGATGGAGCAGGATGAAAACGTTTTCTTCAACGAATACATATTTAACGGTGAATGTTAAGTGCAAACTAAATTTTGAAAAGACATTCATCAGATCATCAAACATACTATAAATATTAATAAAAATGTGAAAAATATACAAATCACAAATAATAGTGCAAACCAAATCACACAACTAAATATAACCACCACCAAATAAGTGCATATTAATAGTGCAAACAAAAAATCAATAAATGGGGAATCTCAATATAGTCCATTCAGAAAAGTCCATATAAACATGATCCTCAGTAAATGAAGTAATGAGGATCATGTTTATATGGACTTTTCTGAATGGACTATATTGAGATTCCCCATTTATTGATTTTTTGTTTGCACTATTAATATGCACTTATTTGGTGGTGGTTATATTTAGTTGTGTGATTTGGTTTGCGATATTATTTGTGATTTGTATATTTTTCACATTTTTATTATTATTTTGAGTTTTTTAATAATAGCAGCATCCAGTGAGTGTATTTCCTCTCTTTATTACATTGGCGCAATGATGTTGGTATAGTAGAAGTGTTGTATTTATTGGAACATTTCTTTGGTAACTAACTTTTTAGTGATACTATGAATATTCATAGTATTTATTCATAGTATATACTATATTCATATATTTTTTCAAACGTTTATACGAACATTTGTTCAATAGTCTACTAGTGTATGGACAACTTTACTCTCCCTTTTTCCTTCTTCCTCCCCTCCTCCTTCTGTCTTTCTTTCTTCCTTTCTCTCTCGATGGATAAAAGAGAACCAAAATTATCCTTCACAATTCCCATTCCTGAGCAGGTTCTTGTCCTCTACGACTGTTTTGGGTTTTTGTCCTGGAGACCTTACCCAGTATTAGATACTATATTGTAGTATCAACACCTCAGCTAGATTGACTCAGACTACAGCTGGCTCTGGAGGGGTTAACTGTAGTAAGCGTGATCTCTGAAGGCTAGAAGTGAGCGAGGAGGAAATCGTCCTCAGATTCTGTTGCTACTTGGTAATCATATGACTTCCTTATAGTGTATCTATTCCATTAGTTGGATCGATAGTTTCCTATTTTACTTTCCCACAAGCCAGGAAGACAATGTGTGTCATCAGATTCCAGGCAAACGCCGAACTGCGAGGAGCGCCTGGGATCTTGGAAGTGATGCACAGTGTAGTCTAGACTCAGGAAAGGGAAAGGAGCAACCTGGTCTAGATGTGACCCCAAAATACCAAGTGCCAATCAAAAATGTTCTAGGTCCCACCCTAAGCTTGTTAATTAAGGCAAACAGTTTTTGATTTAATGAAACCCCTTAGGAGGTCCAAAGATTGCTGCTGTTAGAAGATATGAAAATTTTACCTAATTTTTTTCTATCCCTGTGGGAAGATGATGAAGGTTTATACATGGCTTGCAGAGTTCAGGCATATGTCAGGACCAGGGGCAGATTGACCATTTGGAAACTCGGGCACTGCCCGAGGCCCCTGGGTCAGTAGGGGGCCCCATGAGATGTCCCTGGTACCTTTTTCATAGGCTTTTTTAAGTTTGGGCAAGGACACAGGGGCCCCATGATCCCCTATTGCCCGGGGGTCCCATGAGTTGTCAGTCCGCCCCTGGCTCGGGGTACCTAATTCATATGTGGATCACAACATGTTTGCCACGGTTCCAATTCTGATTGTGTGTCCCCTGGAATGTGCAGCATTCCATGCGTGGCCTGTGAGTGCGGTGACACCTAGAACACTTTGTTTTCAAGGCTGTTGTAAATTAAAATGTTTAAAATACAAACTTCTTCCCTTTAACCCACAACACCCCGAGGACAGCCGTGCATGATCCGACTTGGTCGCACCGCATGATCCGAGTCCGGTCGCACCGCCTGGGGGCCCCATGAGTTTTCAGTCTGGCCCTGGTCAGGACGCATGATTGGGACAGGGCAATAAAGGGAAACAAGCACAGTGTCACACTCTGCTTTCTGCTTTAAAGGGTAACTAAAGTTTTGGGGTCCAGTTTTATTACCCTACATCCCTGCTTTTTTTTTTATTTAAAATACATCCCTTTTTGTAGCTTTCTTTTGTGTGGTCATGTGACCCTGGTTTTTATACTCTCTTGTAATGACGAGCATCACTCTTCTGTGAGTCTAGGGCAACTTCATGATGCTCCCCCCAAGGGGAGTGTTTTTGACACCCTGGGCCCCTAGGAAATCCAGTCCAGCATCATTCAGCTTGGAAGAGGACCAGTGGCCAGGACCAGACAAGGATGAGCAGTGGAGTGCTGGAGCATGGAGTACTGCTTTGGGGCTTCTTTGTATAAACTTTGGGGCTTATACCTGTTTTTACTATATGCAATCTGTCTACAGACTATGGTTTATTTAAAGCAGTGTTTCTCAACTGGGGGTGCAACGGCAACCTGGGGTGCCATTTGGTTTCCCCCTGGGGTGCTGTAAGCATGGGACCCAGTTTACCCTGGATCAGGGTCATGGGTTGCCATGGTTTAGGTGGGCTGGTAAACCACAGTAAAACAAGCACCAATGCTCTAGGGCAGTGAGCAAGGTGTCATTCCTTACTATGGTGTTGGTGGCCAGCTCGTCCAAACCATGGCAACTTATGACACTGATATAGGGCAGGAGGCATGTGGGACCACTCCAGCATTCAAGATGGGATGGACGTCCACCTCCTCCAGATCTACGTCACCTCTGGTGGAGCCAAAAGGTAGTGCTCTGATGAGAAGACTGGACTTTGTGATTGGGAGGTTGTGTGATGGGGAGCTGTGTGATGGGAGGGCTCTGAGATTTGGAAAAAGCTCCATGATAGGGTAACTTTAATGTGGTGAGAAGACTTTGTGATGGGGGGAATTTGATTTGATGGGGGGACTCAGACATATAGGGAGGACACTGACTGTGATGTGATGGTGGACCTCTGACGTGCTGGGGAGGCTCTGATGTAATTGGTGGGGACTCTGATGTGATTGGAGGACCTTAGATGTGATGGGGGCTTCTGACATGAAGAACTCTGATGTGATTGGGGGGGGGGACCACTGATGTGATGAGGGGGCCTGTAATGTGATGTAGAATCTCTGACATGAAGTGAAGCTCTGACACGATTGAGGGGAACCACTGATGTGATGAAGGAGCCTCTGAGGTGATGGGGGGCCTCTTATGTGAAGGGGAACTATGACAAGGTGCAGTGGTGTGTTTTGATTTTGTGCTGTCCTAGGTCAAAAAAAAAATCGGATGACCCAACCCCCTTCCCCCAGGGAGAGAGCCGGACGCAGATCAACACCACCCCCCCTTCCGCCCCCTGGAGAGAGCCTGACATTGACCAACACCCCTGCCCCCCCCCACGTGAGAGAGCCTTCCACTTACATACAACATACAACTTCTCCCCCTTCCCGGCGAGAGAGAGAAACTCACCTTCAAAGCTCCAGACATCCCAGGGAACAAGAGTCGGGCTCTGCATACACCATCAAGCAGCCTCTCTCAGATCTCACCTTGTCCCCATGTGTCCCTTCTTCTGGGGGGCGGTGCTGCCCCCCTGAAAAATGCCGCCCTAGGCAAATGCCTTGTGGTAAATACGCCACTGACGAGGTGGGGGACCACTGATGTGTTGAGGGGGCCTTTGAAGTGATGGGGGGGGGTCTCTGACATGAAGGGGAAGTCTGATGTGATTGATGGAAACTTCTAACATGAAGGAGGCTTTTAATGTGAAGTCATTTTCATCAAGGTGGTCATGTGCATCATCCCAAGCTCAGGTTTCCCATTGATAAGTAACATTTGCATTTTTTTTTTTTTAAATTTCAAAAGATTTTACATACTTAGTGTGCTGCCACTGGAAAAATGTTGAAAAATGATATCCTAGAGAGATACAAAAGCACGTAGCGACCTATTGAAGGCTGTGGCTTGTCTGATTAAAAGGCTGCGGCTTGTCTGATATGGGAGCTGTCACTGCCCTGATGATTCCTTACTTGTTTTATACATTTCAGTTTGATTAGTTGAGGTCACTAGACCAATGTTTCTCAACCTTTTTTGGGTCAAGGCACCCTTTAAAATTATGGACAGTCCCGAGGCACCCTTTTAAATTATTGATGGTCTTGAGGCACCCCATTCAAAAATGGGGTGCCTACAGACTGACCATTTTAAAAGGGCACCCCATTCTAAATTGTGAAAGACTATTCTAATAGTTTTATATAATGCAGCAACATCCACACATGTAGGACACCCAATATTAGAGGTGATTTATTCTTCCAAAGCAAATACACGTCTGCACATTGATACTGACTAGTATTCCATTGTTTCTCTTCTCCCTCAGTTTTTCTCCATCACTGAGATAACGTGACCCCAGCATTAATGGTGAGGGGTGGGGGATCGTCAAACTAGGATGCTGTGCAGGCAGCTGACATCCTCCTTATCAACCGATGATGTCATTGGTTGTCAGGACGCCGGCAGCTAGAAGGTTGTAATGGTGCACAGTGAAAACCTGTGGCTTTGTGTAACTAAAAGGCAGGCTTGTTCCACCCGCTGGCTTGTATTTTGCCAAGGCACCCCTGAGGAAACCTCAAGGCACCCCAGGGTGCCTGGGTACCCTGGTTTAGAAAGGCTGCCATAGACAATAGGCTTTAGGCTCCATGTACACGGGACACTTCTGAACGATGGAAACTGACTGCTGGAAAACGTAGGTTAAAAAATGTGTGTTTAGCATAACGTGTTTGTTTGTGTTAAGAAGCATTTTTTTAAAGATAAGCACAGGGGAACCTCCCAAATGCCCAGAATGCACTGACAAGTGGTAAATTATTAACTATTACCAACAGTTTCAGAGAAATACAGAGAGTAGAAGCAGAGACAGCAGTATGTGTTGAGGTTAGTTAGGTGTGAGTTGCTCATTAACATTTCTTTTGTTTCCAAAGGTGGGAAAGGTGTCTGGTGGAGTCATTAAGGCCACCTGGCAGGGGGTCTTCATGAGGAATTTGAGGTGTGAATGGTCATTAACATATCTTTTGTTTCCAAGGGTGGGAAACGTCTGAGGTGTGAATTGGTCATTAACATATCCTTTGTTTCCAAGGGTGGGAGAGGTCTGAGGTGTGAATGGTCATTAACATATCTTTTGTTTCCAAGGGTGGGAGAGGTCTGAGGTGTGAATTGGTCATTACAATGTGTGACAAGCTTGGTAGGAACATCCTGTGTTCAGTGTTTTGTCCAACTGAGTACCTTGAAAATGCTTTGCATGCATTTTTCATGATGAAAAAAGGCTCTGGACAGCATCGGGAACAAGAAGAGTTAAAAGAAATTTCAAACGCTTCTAAACGTGATTTGCCACATTTAGGAGCGTTTACAAGCATTTTGCGGTTAAAATGCTGATAAAATCGACTGCTGAACGCAAGTTTGGTGCATTAAAAAAAACAACTGTAAACTCAAATGATTGTAAATGACTGTAAATGAAGATGTGTACATGGACATTAGGGGGAGTTCAGGGGCTGCTGAAAAAACCGCTGAACAGCTCCTAGATGTGAGTTTATCAGCTGCAGTGTACATTATTTATTTCTTATTAATTACAGGTACTTATATAGCGCCGTCAATTTACGCAGCGCTTTTACATATATATTGTACATTCACATCAGTCCCTAACCCTCAAGGGGCGTACAATCTAAGGTCCCTAACCCTCAAGGGGCGTACTATCTAAGGTCCCTAACCCTCAAGGGGCGTACAATCTAAGGTCCCTAACCCTCAAGGGGCGTACAATCTAAGGTCCCTAACCCTCAAGGGGCGTACAATCTAAGGTCCCTAACCCTCAAGGGGTGTAAAATCTAAGGTCCCTAATCCTCAAGGGGCGTACAATCTAAGGTCCCTAATCCTCAAGGGGTGTAAAATCTAAGGTCCCTAATCCTCAAGGGGCGTACAATCTAAGGTCCCTAACCCTCAAGGGGCGTACAATCTAAGGTTCCTAACCCTCAAGGGGCGTACAATCTAAGGTCACTAACCCTCAAGGGGCGTACAATCTAAGGTCACTAACCCTCAAGGGGCGTACAATCTAAGGTCCCTAACCCTCAAGGGGCGTACAATCTAAGGTCCCTAACCCTCAAGGGGCGTACAATTTAAGGTCCCTAACCCTCAAGTGGCATACAATCTAAGGTCCCTAACCCTCAAGGGGCGTACAATCTAAGGTTCCTAACCCTCAAGGGGTGTACAATCTAAGGTCACTAACCCTCAAGGGGTGTACAATCTAAGGCCCCTAACCCTCAAGGGGCATACAATCTAAGGTCCCTAACCCTCAAGGGGCATACAATCTAAGGTCCCTAACCCTCAAGGAGATACAATCTAAGGTCCCTAACCCTCAAGGGGTGTACAATCTAAGGTCCCTAACCCTCAAGGGGCATACAGTCTAAGGTCCCTAACTCACATTCATACATACACATACTAGGGACAATTTAGACAGGAGCCAATTCACCTACCAGCATGTCTTTGGAGTGTGGGAGGAAACTGGAGTACCCAGAGGAAACCCACACAGGTACAGGGAGAACAAGCAAATTCCAGACAGGTGGTGCCGTGGTTGGGATTTGAACCAACGACCCTAGTACTGCCAGGCGGAACTGCTAACCATTTAGCCACTGTGCTGCCTAACGTGTACATGAGCCCTTACACAGCAAAATGAGAGTCTGGAAACTGTGAAAAGGAGCCTCATGCTCCACCTGCTGGCTCAAAAGAAGAATTCGAAAAATCTTTTTCTTAATATTGAATTTGTTTTTTAGTCTTGATCACAATAAAGAAAGAAATAATTATACAAAACCATCCTTTCCAATCATTACACCATGCTACAATATGCACAGCGGAGGGCCATAAAGGATAATATACAGACGGGGCTCCCACATGATCTGGCTGTGTCTGGATGATAAATAGATGACATTTATTGGCAAGCAGCGTGCCCCCGTCACATTGTTGTATCACCGACCGTTACCCCGAGAGGGATTCTCTCCAACCACGCTTGTTTAGCTCTGATAAAAAATGATTTAGCCTAGGACATATTAAAATTCAGAAGCATGATTACAAGCCACCGTAGGCTTCATTTCATCGGCGCCGTCTCTCACGCGACCGGGCGAGCCGCTCAGCGTTGAATAAAGGTCGCCCTGCGATCGTGATAGCTGATAACGCACTTTAATGACTCCTGTAACAGCTTTCGACTGCGGCACGAGGGTGCAAGGTCACAGAGGACGCTGAGACAAAGGACAGGGAGCGAGGCGACGGCCCATTCAGCCTTTTGTGTGACTGACGGAGCCGGCGAGACCTTCACCCTCTCTAATGTCATGGTATAGATTCTGCTTTGTGATATGTGAACGCTCACAGGCAGAACCACCCGATCCGCCAGCACAATGAGACCGCAGCATGTAGAGTGCCGGGCCGCCGTGTCTTCAGGTTGTGGGCTTAAATATTCATAAACTGCATGTTAGACATGAGATGGAGAGATAGGCAGAGATGCCTTTTGGAGATGGTAGTTTTCAGCTTAGGGCTGCAAGAACAAGTTAAAAATCTGCGCCCCCTCCCTTTCCACCCCCCCACTCACATTACCCCATGGCCGGGACAAGGGGTGGGCAGGAGGGGCAGCTGCCCTAGGCGTAATGAAGCAAGAGGGCAAAGAATGTATGCAGCGTGGTACACCCAGGGGCGGACTGACCATTTGGAAACTTGAGCACTGTCTGAGGGCCCGGGGTCAGTGGGGGGCCCTATGAAATGCCCCTTGTACCTTTTTCATAGGCTTTTTTGAGTTTGGGCAAGGACACAGGGGCCCCATGATCCCCTATTTCCCGGGGGCCCCATGAGTTGTCAGTCTGCCCCTGGGGCGGACTGACAACTTATGGGGCCCCCGGGCAATAGGGGATCATGGGGCCCCTGTGTCCTCACCCACTCTCAAATCACACCCAAAAAAGCCTATGAAAGGTACTAGGGGCATCTCATGGGGCCCCCTACTGACCCTGGGCCCTCGGGCAGTGCCCGAGTGGCTAAATGGTCAGTCCACCCCTGGGTACACCCATTCTACAGCATGTATTAACAGTGGGAGAGGGGGGCTCAGTTCTGGATCCTTGCCCTGGGCTGCCGGATGACCTTGTCCCAGTACTGCATTAACTACTTGACCTCTGGAAGGTTTTACCCTCTTCATGACCAGGGCATTTTTTTTTGCTATTCACCATTGCACTACTTTAAAGAGATTGTAAAGGCTCAAGGTTTGCATGAAGGTAAAAAACCTTCTCTGTGCAGCAGCCTCCCCCCCCCCAATACTCGGCTAAGCCCCCTCTCGATCCAGCGATGTGCACTGGAGTCTTGGCTATCCCATTGGCTCCTCATTGGCTGAGACAGCAGCAGGAACCATTGGCACCCACTGATGTCAATCACAGCCAGTGAGCCAATGAGAAGAGAGGGGGCGCGGCTTCATGTGTGAATGGACACACGGAACAGCAGCTGGTGAGTGCGCGTGCTCGAGTGCCCCCATAGCAGGCTGCTGGCTGTGGGGGCACCTGACAGGAGGAAGGGGCCAGGAGCAAGGGCGCAGGACCCAAGAAGAGAAGGATCTGGGCTGCTCTGTGCAAAACAACTGCACATTGCAGGAAAGTATAGACGCGTTTGTTTGTTTGTTTTTTTTAATGTAAGCCTTTAAAATCACTTTAACTGGAAATTGCTCGGTCAGGCTACACTGTACCCAACTGAAATGTATATAATTTTTTTTCATATAAATAGAGCTTTCTTTTGGTGGCATTTAATCAGCACTGGGGTTTTTATTGTTTGCTGTAGAAATGAAAAAAGACCAAAAAACTTTAAAAAAATCATATTTTCTATTTTCTGTTATAAAACATATCCAATAAAAAAAAAAATCTAATTTCTGCATAAATTTAGGCTAAAATGTATTCTGCTACATGTTTTTGGTAAAAAAATTCCAATAAGTGTATATTGATTGGTTTGTGTGAAAGTTATAGCGTCTACAAACTTTGGTACATTGAAGGAAATAAGTATTTCTTTGTGAGTGTGCAAACATTCAAAATCAGCAGGGGATCAAATACTTATTTCCCTCACTGTATATATATACTGGGATTTACGCAGATATAGATGCTGCTATTGATGGTGATCAGCGACTTATAGCGGGACTGTGATAGTGTGGTGGGCAATCTGGTGCTAACAGACTCTGGCTGGGAGGGATACTAACTGACACTAATGTTTCTGGTGACACTAATACAGTGATCAGTGACAGTACTGTACACTGTACTAATGACACTGGCTGGGAAGGGGTTAACATCAAGGGGCAATCAAAGGGTTAACTGTTTGCCTAACAAGTATAACGTTTGCTGCTTCTACTCACAGATCTGGTTGTTTTTTCTCCCTGCTTTTGCTGTTCTCTGTGTTTGTAAGCAATTATTGGATCAGCAGGTTTCAGTCAAAATCATTGGCGGAAACCTGCTGACAAACTCATGCTGCATCCAATCACAGCATGGGTCAGCAGAGGGCAAACACAAGCACACCCAAAAACCCAGAAGCAGGCGGTGACATGCATTTACGTTACCAAGCCTGCAGCTACTGCCCACTCGCAGTAAATGTACTGTAAGTTGGCGGCAAGTGGTTAAACTCAACTGAACTTTCCATTTAAACCCACCAAATGCATTCCAGGTGTGCAAAGCCTTAGGGCCGATACCCCTAAAAGGAGCCATACTAAGAGGTGGGTAGGCGGTGGAACCAAGGGACGGTGCTCAGAGGTGGGTAGAGGGTGTAACCAAGGGACAGTGCTCAGAGAAGGGTAAGGGGTGGAACCAAGGGACAGTGCTCAGAGAAGGGTGGAGGGTGGAGCAAAGGGACAGTGCTCGGAGGTGGGTAGGGTGTGGGTAGGGGGTGGAACCAAGGAACAGTGCTCAGAGGTGAGTAGGGGGTAGAACCAAGGAACGTGCTTGGAGGTGGGTAGGGGGTGGAACCAAGGGAAGGTGCTCGGAGGTGGATAGGGGGTGGAACCAAGGAACGGTGCTTGGAGGTGGATAGGGGGTGGAACCAAGGGATGGTGCTCAGAGGAGGGTAAGGGGTGGGACCAAAGGAAGGTGCTCGGAGGTGGGACGGGGGTGGAACCAAGGGACGGTGCTCAGAGGTGGGTAGAGGGTGTAACCAAGGGACAGTGCTCAGAGAAGGGTGGAGGGTGGAGCAAAGGGACAGTGCTCGGAGGTGGGTAGGGGGTGGAACCAAGGAACAGTGCTCAGAGGTGAGTAGGGGGTAGAACCAAGGAACGTGCTTGGAGGTGGGTAGGGGGTGGAACCAAGGGAAGGTGCTCGGAGGTGGATAGGGGGTGGAACCAAGGAACGGTGCTTGGAGGTGGATAGGGGGTGGAACCAAGGGACGGTGCTCAGAGGAGGGTAAGGGGTGGGACCAAAGGAAGGTGCTCGGAGGTGGGACGGGGGTGGAACCAAGGGACGGTGCTCAGAGGTGGGTAGGGGGTGGAACCAAGGGAAGGTGCTCGGAGGTGGATAGGGGGTGGAACCAAGGGACGGTATTTGGAGGTGGGCAGAGGGTGGAACCAAGGGACGGTGCTCAGAGGAGGGTAAGGGGTGGAACCAAAGGAAGGTGCTCGGAGGTGGGATGGGGGTGGAACCAAGGGACGGTGCTCAGAGGTGGGTAGGTGGTGGAACCAAGAGACGGTGCTTAGAGGTGGGTAGGGGTGGAACCAAGGGACAGTGCTCAGAGGTGGGTAGGGGGTGGAACCAAGAGACGGTGCTCAGAGGTGGGTAGGGGTGGAACCAAGGGACAGTGCTCAGAGGTGGGCGGGGTGGAACCAAGAGACGGTGCTCAGAGGTGGGTAGGGGTGGAACCAAGGGACAGTGCTCAGAGGTGGGTAGGGGGTGGAACCAAGAGACGGTGCTCAGAGGTGGGTGGGTTGGAAACCAAGGGACGGTGCTCAGAGGTGGGCGGGGTGGAAACCAAGGGACGGTGTTCAGAGGTGGGCGGGGTGGAAACCAAGGGACGGTGCTCAGAGGTGGGCGGGGTGGAAACCAAGGGACAGTGCTCAGAGGTGGGTAGGGGGTGGAACCAAGAGACGGTGCTCAGAGGTGGGTGGGTTGGAAACCAAGGGACGGTGCTCAGAGGTGGGTGGGTTGGAAACCAAGGGACGGTGCTCAGAGGTGGGTAGGGGGTGGAAACCAATGGACAGTGCTCAGAGGTGGGTAGGGGGTGGAAACTAAGGGACGGTGCTCAGAGGTGGGCGGGGTGGAAACCAAGGGACGGTGCTCAGAGGTGGGTGGGGTGGAAACAAGGGGTGACTCAGATGGGGGCGTTCATGCACCTATTTTTTTTAGAAAAAAAGCCTGCATATGTTATATCGTGCATGGGTGTGAATTGGCCCATATAGTTTCTCTTTCAGATTAAACAGCCGCGTTGAAACCAGCCGCATAAAGAATAATGATGGAAAATGATGCGTCCCCATTGAATCTGTCACCCCCTTACATGTCAAAGTGTTACAGGTTATAAAATGAAATTAGAAAGTTACATTAAAGCTAAATCTGTTTATGTTTTGCCCCCCCCCATCAACATACTAATGAACTTTTTAAATAAAACCTTCCCCTTTTCATTACATTACTTATTTTATATCCAGGGATGTAATCACTGGATCTCTGTGTTTCACTATGCAATGCAGACAGATAATGGCTGTTGGGAAGGGCCATAGCTTCCTGAAAACATCACACCACCCTGCCTTAGTAATCCTCTCAAGAGCCCTCAGTCCTCATGCAAGCAGTGCGGAGGAGTTACAGTATGCAAAGATCAAAAAGCCTTGATGAGCAGACGTCTGTAGGAGTGGGTGTTCTTGGGTAGATTGTATTTGCATGCAGATCGTTTTAGGCGATTCCAAGCCTCTGTGATTGAAAGAACTGAAATCCAATTAATGAGGAGGGGGGGGGGGGGGCAGTCAGGCTGAAGAGCAAAGAGCTAGATGATGCTGGACGTCCCCCAGCCAGCAAATGGGGCGGAGCTTTATCTGACTTGCTGCAGCTTCTAATGCACATTGTGAGAAGCTCACAGTGTGCGGTGAAATCAGAGGAAGCAATTTCAGTCTAGGAGAAGAGCCGCTACAACTCTGCAGGACTGGAGGGAAGGTCGGAGTTCAGATTTAACTGTCTATCTGCAGAAGCATACAGGAGAACCTAGGAACTGGCAGATTAGCTGGAAAAAAGCCTCGTGCAGAAAAACCGCCGGCTGAAAATCCATCCACCAGCTGGAACATACAGAGCACATGTAGCCGCAGCGCCTGTTAGAGGGACATTTCTCTGTCCTTGGTGGCAGGGAGGGAGATAAGGGCTCCGGGGGCCCCGGCTCCTGACAGATGTATCATTAAACTGATGTCTCCAGGACTTGTTCTTCTCATCCATCAATCATTCCGCAGTGACATCAGATCAGGGGACCGTCTTCCTTCACATGAGCAGCGGAAAGTCTGATCCATAAATAAAGAGAACAATCTGCAACAATGTTTCATCGTTGGAAAGGTACTAGTTAGTCTGGTTGAAAAAATAGACACAAGTCCAGCTGGTTCAACCAATAAAAGGGAAAGCCCCCTTGTCTCCTCCTTCTATGTTCATCTCCAGGACTTTGCCAGAGCCTCTCCCTTCCTCAGGAACTCCCTACCCAAATCTGTCTGGCTAGCTCCTACTGTGGCTGCCTTTAAGCGATCCCTGAAAACTCATCTCAGGGAAGCCGATCACGCTTTTTATTGTATTGTAAATTTACTATCTCCCTTTATATTGGAAAGCACTATATAAATTCCGTATTATAATAATAATAATAAAAAAAATCATACAATCCCATAGACACAATCCTACACCCACAGTTGATCCAGAGGAAGGCAAAAAACCCAGCAAAGCACGATCCAATTTGCTCCTGCAGGGAAATAATTCCTTCTTGATCCCCCGAGAGGCAATCAGATATTCCCTGGATCAACTTTCCCTATAAATGTTATATCCAGTTATATTCTGTTTATCCAAGAAAGAATCCAGGACTTTCCTACAGCAATCCACTGAGCTGGCCACAACCAACTCTTGAGGGAGTCTATTCCACATTCTCACAGCTCTCACTGTGAAGAAACCTTTCCGTGTTTGCAGAAAAAAATATTTTTTCCTCCAGACATAAGGGCGCTGTGATGTCCTCTGTGATGACCTCAGGGGGAATAACTACACCGAGTTCACTATATGAACCACTGATGTATTTATACATATTTAAAGTGTTACTAGACCCCAGACCCTGCATTCACTATATCCGCACTCCCCGGACCCTGCATTCACTATATCCGCACTCCCCGGACCCTGCATTCACTATATCCGCACTCCCCAGACCCTGCATTCACTATATCCGGTCTCCCCGGACCCCGCATTCACTATATTCGCTCTCCTCGGACCCTGCATTCACTATATCCGCTCTCCCCGGACCCTGCATTTACAGTATCCAGTCTCCCCGGACCCTGCATTCACTATATCTGGTCCCCCCGTACCCCGCATTCACTATATCCGCTCTCCCCGGACCCTGCATTCACTATATCCGCTCTCCCCGGACCCTGCATTCACTATATCCACTCTCCCCGGATCCTGCATTCACTATATCTGGTCTCCCCGGACCCTGCATTCACTATATCCGCTCTCCCCGGACCCTGCATTCACTATATCTGCTCTCCCCGGACCCCGCATTCACTTTATCCGCTCTCCCCGGACCCCACATTCACTATATCTGGTCTCCCCGGACCCTGCATTCACAGTATCCGCTCTCCCCGGACCCTGCATTCACTATATCCGGTCTCCCCGGACCCTGCATTCACTATATCCGCTCTCCCTGGACCCTGCATTCACTATATCCGCTCTCCCCGGACCCTGCATATACTATATCTGGTCTCCCCGGACCCTGCATTCACTATATCCGGTCTCCCCGGACCCTGCATTCACTGTATCCGGTCTCCCCGGACCCTGCATTCACTATATCCGGTCTCCCCGGACCCTGCATTCACTATATCTGATCTCCCCGGACCCTGCATTCACTATATCCGGTCTCCCCAGACCCTGCATTCTCTATATCTGGTCTCCCCGGACCCTGCATTCACTATATCCGGTCTCCCCGGACCCTGCATTCACTATATCTGATCTCCCCGGACCCTGCATTCACTATATCCGGTCTCCCCAGACCCTGCATTCACTATATCCGCTCTCCCTGGACCCTGCATTCAATATATCTGCTCTCCCCGGACCCTGCATTCACTATATCTGGTCTCCCCGGACCCTGCATTCACTATATCTGATCTCCCCGGACCCTGCATTCACTATATCTGATCTCCCCGGACCCTGCATTCACTATATCCGCTCTCCCCGGGACCCTGCATTCTCTATATCTGGTCTCCCTGGACCCCGCATTCACTATATCCGCTCTCCCTGGACCCTGCATTCACTATATCTGCTCTCCCCGGACCCTGCATTCACTATATCTGGTCTCCCCGGACCCTGCATTCACTATATCCGCTCTCCCTGGACCCTGCATTCACTATATCTGGTCTCCCCGGACCCTGCATTCACTATATCCTGTCTCCCCGGACCCTGCATTCACTATATCTGCTCTCCCCGGACCCTGCATTCACTATATCCGGTCTCCCCAGACCCTGCATTCTCTATATCTGGTCACCCTGGACCCCGCATTCACTATATCCGCTCTCCCTGGACCCTGCATTCAATATATCTGCTCTCCCCGGACCCTGCATTCACTATATCTGGTCTCCCCGGACCCTGCATTCACTATATCTGATCTCCCCGGACCCTGCATTCACTATATCCGGTCTCCCCAGACCCTGCATTCTCTATATCTGGTCTCCCTGGACCCCGCATTCACTATATCCGCTCTCCCCGGACCCTGCATTCACTATATCTGCTCTCCCTGGACCCTGCATTCACTATATCTGCTCTCCCCGGACCCTGCATTCACTATATCTGGTCTCCCCGGACCCTGCATTCACTATATCCGGTCTCCCCGGACCCTGCATTCTCTATATCTGGTCTCCCTGGACCCCGCATTCACTATATCCGCTCTCCCTGGACCCTGCATTCAATATATCTGCTCTCCCCGGACCCTGCATTCACTATATCTGGTCTCCCCGGACCCTGCATTCACTATATCTGATCTCCCCGGACCCTGCATTCACTATATCCGGTCTCCCCAGACCCTGCATTCTCTATATCTGGTCTCCCTGGACCCCGCATTCACTATATCCGCTCTCCCCGGACCCTGCATTCACTATATCTGCTCTCCCTGGACCCTGCATTCACTATATCTGCTCTCCCCGGACCCTGCATTCACTATATCTGGTCTCCCCGGACCCTGCATTCACTATATCCGCTCTCCCTGGACCCTGCATTCACTATATCTGGTCTCCTCGGACCCTGCATTCACTATATCCTGTCTCCCCGGACCCTGCATTCACTATATCTGCTCTCCCCGGACCCTGCATTCACTATATCCTGTCTCCCCGGACCCTGCATTCACTATATCCGGTCTCCCCGGACCCTGCATTCACTATATCCTGTCTCCCCAGACCCTGCATTCACTATATCTGCTCTCCCTGGACCCTGCATTCACTATATCTGCTCTCCCTGGACCCTCCATTCACTATATCTGGTCTCCCCCTGATGCAAGACAGACAGGATCAGCTTGTTGGGTTCCAGTAGACTTCAAGAAAATGGCAGCCGTCTGCACAGATGCCGACCCCTGTTGCATGAAAGAACATGGACAGCAAGTTAGAACAAAGAGCAAATGTGAAGTTCTGCTTAAAACTGGACATTTGGAATAGTTGAAATTCACCATTTATTACTGGACAGTGTTAAATCGTTAAAACATTTTTTTTTTATTTTTTTAGGGGGGGGAATAGCATTTAATTTGGTTAAAACCCAACAGTATTTTAAATTTTTACATACATTTGGAAAGGTTAAAGTCCATCAGTTTTTTTTTTCTTTATAACAATTTGAATGCTTAGGAGCCATCATTTTGTTTAAGGATAGCATTTGGAAATATTTTATGTATTGTAATTTTTTTTTTTTGTAATTGTTAAATTTCACCAGTTTTTATAACATTTGGAATGGTCACCGCCTGTCAGTTGTTTGTTTGTTTTTGTTTTTTTTATAGCAATTGGAATGGAAACCTCAGCATTGTTTATGGATAACATTCGAAATTTTCTATGTATAATTGTTTTTTGTTTTTTATATAGATAGTGTTTGAAATCGTTAAAAACTGCCAGTTTTTTTGGTTTTTTTTATAGCATTTGGAATTGTGAAACCCTGCTAGTTTATTTTTAGCTTTTTAATAGCCTTTGAAATATTATTATTATTATACAGTATTTATAAAGCGCCAATAGTTCGCTCAGCGCTGTACATTACAAAGGGGGACAGAACATGTGACAGAACAATACCAATACAATGCAAAACATGAGGGGATCGAGGGCCCTGCTCTTTGGAGCTTACAATCTAGGAGGGAGGGGATGGTGGCACAGGAGGAGATAGCTGTGGGGGATGGAGTGGTAGGAAGAGTGGAGGAGGTCGGCAAGTTAGCGGAGGTGGGGTAGGCTTCCCTGAAGAGATGGGTTTTCAGGGTGCGCCTAAAGGAGAGGAGAGTAGGTGATAATCTGATGGGTTGGGGCAGGGAGTTCCAGAGGATGGGTGACAACCTGGAGAAGTCCTGGAGGTGGGCATGGGAGGAGGAGACCAGGGAACTAGAGAGAAGGAGGTCTTGTGAGGAGCGGAGAGTGCCTGTAGGGCGGTACTTGGATATTAGGTCAGTGATGTAGTTCGGGGCAGTATGGTGGACAGCTTTGTACGTCAGTGTTAGGATTTTGAATTTGATCCGTTGGGCAATCGGAAGCCAGTGGAGGGATTGGCAGAGGGGGGTGGCGGAAACGGAGCCGTTGGAAATAGATAAAACCCACCTTTTTTTGGATAACATTTGGAATATTTTTAATAGAGTTTAGAATAGTTAAAATCCGCCAGTTTTTGTAACATTTAGAATACTTAAAACCCACCATTTTTTTATGGACAGCATTTGGAATAGTTAACTCATTTGTTATAACAGCATTTGAAAAGATTAAACCCCACCCTGTGTTTGTTTTTTTACAAATAGTATTTGAATGGTTAAAACTTATACTTTTTGAAAAAATGTTTTGTTTTTTGGATAGCATTTTGAATGTTAAAACCTACCAGTTTTTTATAGCATTTGAAATGGGTAATCCCCACCATTGTTGTGGGGTGGGGGGAATAGTATGTAGATTGCTTAAAATCCATCAGGTTTTATTGCATAGCATTAATTCAACTGTTTTTTTAATAGCATTTAGAATAGTCAAAACCTGCCATTTTCTATTTATTTATTTGGATGTGTTTTGTATAGGTAAATCCCATTATTTATATATATATATATATATATATATATAGATTTTTTATTTATTTTTTTAATGGTTGAAACCCACCATATTTATAGCATTTGGAATGGTTGAAACCCATCAATTTTGGCATGTTCAAAACTCACCAGTTTTTGTTTCTTTTGTAATATTTACAATGGTTAAAACCCACTGTGTCATTATATATGTATGTATGTATGTATATATATATATATATATATATATATATATATATATATATATATATATATATAGCATTTGGAATGGTTATAGCCCACCAGTTTTTTATGGATAGTGTCTGAAATGGTTAAATCCACCCATCCATATTTTTTGTGACTTTTTTTTTATGGGATAGCATTTGGTATGGTTAAAACCTGCCTTTTTTTGTAATATTTGTAATGATTAAAACCCACCATATTTTATGGATAGCATTTGAAATGCTTAAAACCCACCAGTTTTTTTTATGGATAGCGTCTGGAATATTTAAAGTACACCGGTTTCGCTTTATTTATTTATTTTTAATGGATTGTTTTTGGAATAGTTAAAACCCACCCATCCACATTTTTTTCCTAATATTTTGAATGGTTAAAATCCACCATTTTTTTTATTGGAGAGCCACTGCCAATAGCATTTGGATCAGTTAAATCCTATCAGTTTTTTTTCCTTTATAGCATTTGGAATGGTTAAAACCCATCTTTGTTTATGGATCGCATTTGGCATATTTAAAAGCCACCAGTTTTTGTTTCTTTTGTAATATTTTCAATGGTTAAAACCCACTGTTTCATTTTATATATATATATATAGCATTTGGAATGGTTATAGCCCACCAGTTTTTTTATGGATAGTGTCTGAAATGGTTAAATCCACCCATCTATATTTTTTGTGACTTTTTTTTATGAGATAGCATTTGGAATGGTTAAAACATGCCAGTTTTCTTTTTTTTTTTATTTTGTTTAGCATTTGGTATGGTTAAAACCTGCCTTTTTTGTAATATTTGAAATGCTTAAAACCCACCAGTTTTTTTTTTATGGATGGCATCTGGAATATTTAAAGTACACCGGTTTCGTTTTATTTATTTATTTTTAATGGATTGTTTTTGGAATAGTTAAAACCCACCCATCCACATTTTTTTCCTAATATTTTGAATGGTTAAAATCCACCATTTTTTTTATTGGATAGCCACTGCCAATAGCATTTGGATCAGTTAAATCCTATCAGTTTTTTTTCCTTTATAGCATTTGGAATAGTTAAAACCCATCTTTGTTTATGGATCGCATTTGGCATATTTAAAAGCCACCAGTTTTGGTTTCTTTTGTAATATTTTCAATGGTTAAAACCCACTGTGTCATTTTATATATATATATATATATATAAAGCATTTGGAATGGTTATAGCCCACCAGTTTTTTATGGATAGTGTCTGAAATGGTTAAATCCACCCATCTATATTTTTTGTGACTTTCTTTTATGAGATAGCATTTGGAATGGTTAAAACATGCCAGTTTTCTTTTTTTTTATTTTGTTTAGCATTTGGTATGGTTAAAACCTGCCTTTTTTGTAATATTTGTAATGATTAAAACCCACCATATTTTATGGATAGCATTTGGAATGCTTAAAACCCACCAGTTTTTTTATGGATAGTGTTTGGAATATTTAAAATACACCAGTTTCGTTTTATTTATTTATTTATTTTTGATGGATTGTGTTTGGAATGGTTGAAACCCTCATATCCATATTATTTTTTTTTTCAGAAATTTTGGAATGGTTAAAATCCACCATTTTTTTATTGGATAGCATTTGGATCAGTTAAATTGTATCAGTTTATTTACTCTTTATAGCATTTTGAATGGCTGCCTGGAGTTTGCATGTCCTCCCTGTGCCTGCGTGGGTTTCCTCTGGGTACTCCGGTTTCCTCCCACACTCCAAAGTCATGCTGCTAGGTTATTTGGCTCCTGTCTAAATTGGCCCTAGTATGTGTATGTATGAATGTGAGTTAGGGACCTTAGATTGTACACCCCTTGAGGGTTAGGGACCTTAGACTGTACATCCCTTGAGGGTTAGGGACGTTAGATTGTACGCCCCTTGAGGGTTAGGGACCTTAGATTGTATGCCCCTTGAGGGTTAGGGATCTTAGATTGTAAGCCCCTTGAGGGTTACGGACCTTAGATTGTACGCCCCTTGAGGGTTAGGGACCTTAGATTGTACATCCCTTGAGGGTTAGGGACCTTAGATTGTACGCCCCTTGAGGGTTAGGGACCTTAGATTGTACGCCCCTTGAGGGTTAGGGACCTTAGATTGTACACCCCTTGAGGGTTAGGGACCTTAGTTTGTACGCCCCTTGAGGGTTAGGGACCTTAGATTGTACACCCCTTGAGGGTTAGGGACCTTATATTGTACGCCCCTTGAGGGTTAGGGACCTTAGATTGTACGTCCCTTGAGGGTTAGGGACCTTAGATTGTACACCCCTTGAGGGTTAGGGACCTTAGATTGTACACCCCTTGAGGGTTAGGGACCTTAGATTGTACGCCCCTTGAGGGTTAGGGACCTTAGATTGTACGCCCCTTGAGGGTTAGGGACCTTAGATTGTACGCCTATTGAGGGTTAGGGACCTTAGATTGTACGCCCCTTGAGGGTTAGGGACTGATGTGAATGTACAATATATATGTAAAGTGCTGCGTAAATTGATGGCGATATATAAGTACCTGAAATAATGGTTAAAACCCACTTTTTTGTTGTTTTTTTTTGAATGGCATTTTGAACAGTAAAACTTCACCAGGTTTTGTCCTTCAGAATGGACACATTAAGAATTAATTACCAAAATCGAGGATGGATCCTGCTTCCCAATCACTACACGGTCATGAAGAGTGAGGTTAGAAAGTGTAACATTTTGCATTTTTAAATCATAAAAAAGAAATTGACATTCATAAGTGGAGGCATAAATCCCGGCATTATTCCGCAGTCTTCATTCTGCTTTTAGAAAGAAAAGAGGGACTAAACGCGGATCAAAGACTGAAGTGGCCCATATGCACAGGGGCTCTCTGGGGTCAGTCTTCACTCCTTCCATACTAAAGAGATGGTTGTGTTCAGTTGCCCTCTGTAGCTGTGCAGCAATGCCTGCTGGGAAATGTCTGGGGAAATATGATCTTCCAGAGGCACTTTTAAGTGCAGAATTATTGCGATTGATTCTCCGTTCCTGTAATGCTGACTCAGAACCCCGGAGGTAATGAGCCCTGCAAGCTGGGCTGAGGGTTTTATATCTGGATGCCATCTAATAAAAAATAACAGAAAGGTGTGAAATAGACAGGAACGCGCAACATGTCGTCTCTGTATATAAGGGGGGAACTTTTCCATAATTCAGCTCCTTACATAGTTACATAGTTAGTCTGGCTGAAAAAAGACAAAAGTCCATTAAGTTCAACCATTAAAAAAAAAAAAAGTTGCAATCCTACACCCACAGTTGATCCAGAGGAAGGCAAAAACCCAGCAAAGCACGATCCAATTTGCTCCTGCAGGGGGAAAAATTCCTTCCTGATCCCCCGAGAGGCAATCGGATATTCCCTGGATCAACTTTACCTATAAATGTTATATCCAGTTATATTCTGTGTATCCAAGAAAGAATCCAGGACTTTCCTACAGCAATCCACTGACCTGGCCACAACCAACTCTTGAGGGAGTCTATTCCACATTCTCACAGCTCTTTCTGTGAAGAAACCTTTCCGTGTTTGGAGATTACATTTCTTTTCCTCCAGACATTAAGAGCGCCCCCTTGTCCTCTGTGATGACCTCAGGGGGAATAACATTACACCGAGTTCAATATATGAACCACCAATGTATTTATACATGGAGATCACATCCCCCCTTATGTATTATACATGGAGATCATATCCCCCCTTATGTATTATACATGGAGATCATATCCCCCCTTATGTATTACACATGGAGATCATATCCCCCCTTATGTATTTATACATGGAGATCACATCCCCCCTTATGTATTATACATGGAGATCATATCCCCCCCTTATGTATTATACATGGAGATCATATCCCCCTTATGTATTATACATGGAGATCATATCCCCCCCTTATGTATTATACATGGAGATCATATCCCCCTTTATGTATTATACATGGAGATCATATCCCCCCTTATGTATTATACATGGAGATCATATCCCCCTTATGTATTATACATGGTGATCATATCCCCCCTTATGTATTATACATGGAGATCATATCCCCCTTATGTATTATACATGGAGATCATATCCCCCCCCTTATGTATTATACATGGTGATCATATCCCCCCTTATGTATTATACATGGAGATCATATCCCCCCCTTATGTATTATACATGGAGATCATATCCCCCCTTATGTATTATACATGGAGATCATATCCCCCCCTTATGTATTATACATGGAGATCATATCCCCCCTTATGTATTATACATGGAGATCATATCCCCCCTTATGTATTATACATGGAGATCATATCCCCCCTTATGTATTATACATGGAGATCATATCCCCCCCTTATGTATTATACATGGAGATCATATCCCTCCTTATGTATTATACATGGAGATCATATCCCCCCTTATGTATTATACATGGAGATCATATCCCCCCTTATGTACTATACATGGAGATCATATCCCTCCTTATGTATTATACATGGAGATCATATCCCCCCCCTTATGTATTATACATGGAGATCATATTCCCCTTTTGTATTATACATGGAGATCATATCCCCCCTTATGTATTATACATGGAGATCATATTCCCCTTTTGTATTATACATGGAGATCATATCCCCCCTTATGCATTTATACATGGAGATCATATCCCCCCCCCTTATGTATTATAAATGGAGATCATATCCCCCTTATGTATTATACATGGAGATCATATCCCCCTTTATGTATTATACATGGAGATCATATCCCCCCTTATGTATTATACATGGAGATCATATCCCCCCTTTTCTATTATACATGGAGATCATATCCCCCCTTATGTATTATACATGGAGATCATATCCCCCCTTATGTATTATACATGGAGATCATATCCCTCCTTATGTATTATACATGGAGATCATATCCCCCCCCTTATGTATTATACATGGAGATCATATCCTCCCTTATGTATTATACATGGAGATCATATCCCCCCTTATGTATTATACATGGAGATCATATCCCCCCCCTTATGTATTATACATGGAGATCATATCCCCCCCTTATGTATTATACATGGAGATCATATCCCCCCTTATGTATTATACATGAAGATCATATCCCCCTTATGTATTATACATGGTGATCATATCCCCCCTTATGTATTATACATGGAGATCATATCCCCCTTATGTATTATACATGGAGATCATATCCCCCCCTTATGTATTATACATGGAGATCATATCCCCCCTTTTGTATTATACATGGAGATCATATCCCCCTTATGTATTATACATGGAGATCATATCCCTCTTATGTATTATACATGGAGATCATATCCCCCCCTTATGTATTATACATGGAGATCATATCCCCCTTATGTATTATACATGGAGATCATATCCCCCCTTATGTATTATACATGGAGATCATACCCCCCCCCCTTATGTATTATACATGGAGATCATATCCCCCCCTTATGTATTATACATGGAGATCATATCCCCCCTTATGTATTATACATGGAGATCATATCCCCCCTTATGTATTATACATGGAGATCATATCCCCCCTTATGTATTATACATGGTGATCATATCCCCCATTATGTATTATACATGGAGATCATATCCCCCCTTATGTATTATACATGGAGATCATATCCCCCTTATGTATTATACATAGAGATCATATCCCCCCTTATGTATTATACATGGTGATCATATCCCCCTTATGTATTATACATGGAGATCATATCCCCTTTATGTATTATACATGGGGATCGTATCCCCCCTTATGTATTATACATGGAGATCGTATCCCCCCTTATGTATTATACATGGAGATCATATCCCCCCCTTATGTATTATACATGGAGATCATATCCCCCCTTATGTATTATACATGGAGATCATATCCCCCCTTATGTATTATACATGGAGATCATATCCCCCCTTATGTATTATATATGGAGATCATATCCCCCCTTATGTATTATACATGGAGATCATATCCCCCCTTATGTATTATACATGGAGATCATATCCCCCTTATGTATTATACATGGAGATCATATCCCCCCTTATGTATTATACATGGAGATCATATCCTCCCCTTATGTATTATACATGGAGATCATATCCCCCTTATGTATTATACATGGTGATCATATCCCCCTTATGTATTATACATGGAGATTTTATCCCCCCCCTATGTATTATACATGGAGGTCATATCCCCCTTATGTATTATACATGGAGATCATATCCCCCCTTATGTATTATACATGGAGATCATACCCCCCTTATGTATTTATACATGGTGATCATATCCCCCCTTATGTATTATACATGGAGATCATATCCCCCTTATGTATTATACATGGAGATCATATCCCCCCTTATGCATTATACATGGAGATCATATCCCCCCTTATGTATTATACATGGAGATCATATCCCCCCTTATGTATTATACATGGAGATCATATCCCCCTTATGTATTATACATGGAGATCATATCCCCCCTTATGTATTATACATGGAGATCATATCCCCCCTTATGTATTATACAGGGAGATCATATCCCCCCTTATGTATTATACATGGAGATCATATCCCCCCCTTATGTATTATACATGGAGATCATATCCTCCCCTTATGTATTATACATGGTGATCATATCCCCCCTTATGTATTATACATGGAGATCATATCCCCCTTATGTATTATACATGGAGATCATATCCCCCCTTATGTATTATACATGGAGATCATATCCTCCCCTTATGTATTATACATGGTGATCATATCCCCCCTTATGTATTATACATGGAGATCATATCCCCCTTATGTATTATACATGGTGATCATATCCCCCTTATGTATTATACATGGAGATTTTATCCCCCCCCTATGTATTATACATGGAGGTCATATCCCCCTTATGTATTATACATGGAGATCATATCCCCCCTTATGTATTATACATGGAGATCATACCCCCCTTATGTATTATACATGGAGATCATATCCCCCTTTATGTATTATACATGGAGATCATATCCCCCCTTATGTATTATACATGGAGATCATATCCCCCCTTATGTATTATACATGGAGATCATATCCTCCCCTTATGTATTATACATGGAGATCATATCCCCCTTATGTATTATACATGGTGATCATATCCCCCTTATGTATTATACATGGAGATTTTATCCCCCCCCCTAAGTATTATACATGGAGGTCATATCCCCCCTTATGTATTATACATGGAGATCATATCCCCCCTTATGTATTATACATGGAGATCATATCCCCCCTTATGTATTATACATGGAGATCATACCCCCCTTATGTATTTATACATGGTGATCATATCCCCCCTTATGTATTATACATGGAGATCATATCCCCCTTATGTATTATACATGGAGATCATATCCCCCCTTATGCATTATACATGGAGATCATATCCCCCCTTATGTATTATACATGGAGATCATATCCCCCCTTATGTATTATACATGGAGATCATATCCCCCTTATGTATTATACATGGAGATCATATCCCCCCTTATGTATTATACATGGAGATCATATCCCCCCTTATGTATTATACATGGAGATCATATCCCCCTTATGTATTATACATGGAGATCATATCCCCCCTTATGTATTATACATGGAGATCATATCCCCCCTTATGTATTATACATGGAGATCATATCCCCCCTTATGTATTATACATGGAGATCATATCCCCCCTTATGCATTATACATGGAGATCATATCCCCCCTTATGTATTATACATGGAGATCATATCCCCCCTTATGTATTATACATGGAGATCATATCCCCCTTATGTATTATACATGGAGATCATATCCCCCCTTATGTATTATACATGGAGATCATATCCCCCCTTATGTATTATACAGGGAGATCATATCCCCCCTTATGTATTATACATGGAGATCATATCCCCCCCTTATGTATTATACATGGAGATCATATCCTCCCCTTATGTATTATACATGGTGATCATATCCCCCCTTATGTATTATACATGGAGATCATATCCCCCTTATGTATTATACATGGAGATCATATCCCCCCCTTATGTATTATACATGGAGATCATATCCTCCCCTTATGTATTATACATGGTGATCATATCCCCCCTTATGTATTATACATGGAGATCATATCCCCCTTATGTATTATACATGGTGATCATATCCCCCTTATGTATTATACATGGAGATTTTATCCCCCCCCTATGTATTATACATGGAGGTCATATCCCCCTTATGTATTATACATGGAGATCATATCCCCCCTTATGTATTATACATGGAGATCATACCCCCCTTATGTATTATACATAGAGATCATATCCCCCTTTATGTATTATACATGGAGATCATATCCCCCCTTATGTATTATACATGGAGATCATATCCCCCCTTATGTATTATACATGGAGATCATATCCCCCCCTTATGTATTATACATGGAGATCATATCCTCCCCTTATGTATTATACATGGAGATCATATCCCCCTTATGTATTATACATGGTGATCATATCCCCCTTATGTATTATACATGGAGATTTTATCCCCCCCCCTATGTATTATACATGGAGGTCATATCCCCCCTTATGTATTATACATGGAGATCATATCCCCCCTTATGTATTATACATGGAGATCATATCCCCCCTTATGTATTATACATGGAGATCATACCCCCCTTATGTATTTATACATGGTGATCATATCCCCCCTTATGTATTATACATGGAGATCATATCCCCCTTATGTATTATACATGGAGATCATATCCCCCCTTATGCATTATACATGGAGATCATATCCCCCCTTATGTATTATACATGGAGATCATATCCCCCCTTATGTATTATACATGGAGATCATATCCCCCTTATGTATTATACATGGAGATCATATCCCCCCTTATGTATTATACATGGAGATCATATCCCCCCTTATGTATTATACATGGAGATCATATCCCCCCTTATGTATTATACATGGAGATCATATCCCCCTTATGTATTATACATGGAGATCATATCCCCCCTTATGTATTATACATGGAGATCATATCCCCCCTTATGTATTATACATGGAGATCATATCCCCCCTTATGTATTATACATGGAGATCATATCCCCCTTATGTATTATACATGGTGATCATATCCCCCCTTATGTATTATACATGGAGATCATATCCCCCTTATGTATTATACATGGAGATCATATCCCCCCCCTTATGTATTATACATGGTGATCATATCCCCCCTTATGTATTATACATGGAGATCATATCCCCCCCTTATGTATTATACATGGAGATCATATCCCCCCTTATGTATTATACATGGAGATCATATCCCCCCCTTATGTATTATACATGGAGATCATATCCCCCCTTATGTATTATACATGGAGATCATATCCCCCCTTATGTATTATACATGGAGATCATATCCCCCCTTATGTATTATACATGGAGATCATATCCCCCCCTTATGTATTATACATGGAGATCATATCCCTCCTTATGTATTATACATGGAGATCATATCCCCCCTTATGTATTATACATGGAGATCATATCCCCCCTTATGTATTATACATGGAGATCATATCCCTCCTTATGTATTATACATGGAGATCATATCCCCCCTTATGTATTATACATGGAGATCATATTCCCCTTTTGTATTATACATGGAGATCATATCCCCCCTTATGTATTATACATGGTGATCATATCCCCCCTTATGTATTATACATGGAGATCATATCCCCCCTTATGTATCATACATGGAGATCATATCCCTCCTTATGTATTATACATGGAGATCATATCCCCCCTTATGTATTATACATGGAGATCATATTCCCCTTTTGTATTATACATGGAGATCATATCCCCCCTTATGTATTATACATGGAGATCATATTCCCCTTTTGTATTATACATGGAGATCATATCCCCCCTTATGCATTTATACATGGAGATCATATCCCCCCCCCCTTATGTATTATACATGGAGATCATATCCCCCTTATGTATTATACATGGAGATCATATCCCCCTTTATGTATTATACATGGAGATCATATCCCCCCTTTTCTATTATACATGGAGATCATATCCCCCCTTATGTATTATACATGGAGATCATATCCCCCCTTATGTATTATACATGGAGATCATATCCCTCCTTATGTATTATACATGGAGATCATACCCCCCCCCTTATGTATTATACATGGAGATCATATCCTCCCTTATGTATTATACATGGAGATCATATCCCCCCTTATGTATTATACATGGAGATCATATCCCCCCCCTTATGTATTATACATGGAGATCATATCCCCCCCCTTATGTATTATACATGGAGATCATATCCCCCCTTATGTATTATACATGGAGATCATATCCCCCCTTATGTATTATACATGGAGATCATATCCCCCTTATGTATTATACATGGTGATCATATCCCCCCTTATGTATTATACATGGAGATCATATCCCCCTTATGTATTATACATGGAGATCATATCCCCCCCTTATGTATTATACATGGAGATCATATCCCCCCTTTTGTATTATACATGGAGATCATATCCCCCTTATGTATTATACATGGAGATCATATCCCTCTTATGTATTATACATGGAGATCATATCCCCCCTTATGTATTATACATGGAGATCATATCCCCCTTATGTATTATACATGGAGATCATATCCCCCCTTATGTATTATACATGGAGATCATACCCCCCCCTTATGTATTATACATGGAGATCATATCCCCCCCTTATGTATTATACATGGAGATCATATCCCCCCTTATGTATTATACATGGAGATCATATCCCCCCTTATGTATTATACATGGAGATCATATCCCCCCTTATGTATTATACATGGTAATCATATCCCCCATTATGTATTATACATGGAGATCATATCCCCCCTTATGTATTATACATGGAGATCATATCCCCCTTATGTATTATACATAGAGATCATATCCCCCCTTATGTATTATACATGGTGATCATATCCCCCTTATGTATTATACATGGAGATCATATCCCCTTTATGTATTATACATGGGGATCGTATCCCCCCTTATGTATTATACATGGAGATCGTATCCCCCCTTATGTATTATACATGGAGATCATATCCCCCCTTATGTATTATACATGGAGATCATATCCCCCCTTATGTATTATACATGGAGATCATATCCCCCCTTATGTATTATACATGGAGATCATATCCCCCCTTATGTATTATACATGGAGATCATATCCCCCTTATGTATTATACATGGAGATCATATCCCCCCCCTATGTATTATACATGGAAGTCATATCCCCCTTATGTATTATACATGGAGATCATATCCCCCCTTATGTATTATACATGGAGATCATACCCCCCTTATGTATTTATACATGGTGATCATATCCACCCTTATGTATTATACATGGAGATCATATCCCCCTTATGTATTATACATGGAGATCATATCCCCCCTTATGTATTATACATGGAGATCATATCCCCCCTTATGTATTATACATGGAGATCATATCCCCCTTATGTATTATACATGGAGATCATATCCCCCCTTATGTATTATACATGGAGATCATATCCCCCCTTATGTATTATACAGGGAGATCATATCCCCCCTTATGTATTATACAGGGAGATCATATCCCCCCTTATGTATTATACATGGAGATCATATTCCCCCCTTATGTATTATACATGGAGATCATATCCTCCCCTTATGTATTATACATGGTGATCATATCCCCCCTTATGTATTATACATGGAGATCATATCCCCCTTATGTATTATACATGGAGATCATATCCCCCCCTTATGTATTATACATGGAGATCATATCCCCCCCTTATGTATTATACATGGAGATCATATCCTCCCCTTATGTATTATACATGGTGATCATATCCCCCCTTATGTATTATACATGGAGATCATATCCCCCTTATGTATTATACATGGAGATCATATCCCCCCCTTATGTATTATACATGGAGATCATATCCTCCCCTTATGTATTATACATGGTGATCATATCCCCCCTTATGTATTATACATGGAGATCATATCCCCCTTATGTATTATACATGGTGATCATATCCCCCTTATGTATTATACATGGAGATTTTATCCCCCCCCTATGTATTATACATGGAGGTCATATCCCCCTTATGTATTATACATGGAGATCATATCCCCCCTTATGTATTATACATGGAGATCATACCCCCCTTATGTATTATACATGGAGATCATATCCCCCCTTATGTATTATACATGGAGATCATATCCCCCCTTATGTATTATACATGGAGATCATATCCCCCCTTATGTATTATACATGGAGATCATATCCCCCCCTTATGTATTATACATGGAGATCATATCCTCCCCTTATGTATTATACATGGAGATCATATCCCCCTTATGTATTATACATGGTGATCATATCCCCCTTATGTATTATACATGGAGATTTTATCCCCCCCCCCCTATGTATTATACATGGAGGTCATATCCCCCCTTATGTATTATACATGGAGATCATATCCCCCCTTATGTATTATACATGGAGATCATATCCCCCCTTATGTATTATACATGGAGATCATACCCCCCTTATGTATTTATACATGGTGATCATATCCCCCCTTATGTATTATACATGGAGATCATATCCCCCTTATGTATTATACATGGAGATCATATCCCCCCTTATGTATTATACATGGAGATCATATCCCCCTTATGTATTATACATGGAGATCATATCCCCCTTATGTATTATACATGGAGATCATATCCCCCCTTATGTATTATACATGGAGATCATATCCCCCCTTATGTATTATACATGGAGATCATATCCCCCCTTATGTATTATACATGGAGATCATATCCCCCTTATGTATTATACATGGAGATCATATCCTCCCCTTATGTATTATACATGGTGATCATATCCCCCCTTATGTATTATACATGGAGATCATATCCCCCTTATGTATTATACATGGAGATCATATCCCCCCCTTATGTATTATACATGGAGATCATATCCTCCCCTTATGTATTATACATGGTGATCATATCCCCCCTTATGTATTATACATGGAGATCATATCCCCCTTATGTATTATACATGGAGATCATATCCCCCCTTATGTATTATACATGGAGATCATATCCCCCCCTTATGTATTATACATGGAGATCATATCCCCCCCTTATGTATTATACATGGAGATCATATCCCCCTTATGTATTATACATGGAGATCATATCCCCCCTTATGTATTATACATGGAGATCATATCCCCCCTTATGTATTATACATGGAGATCATATCCCCCCTTATGTATTATACATGGAGATCATATCCCCCCCTTATGTATTATACATGGAGATCATATCCCCCTTATGTATTATACATGGAGATCATATCCTCCTTAATCTCCTCTTCTCAGTAGGGAATAACTTCAATTCCTCTAATCTTTCCTCATAGCTGATCTCCTCCATGCCTCTTATCAGTTTGGTTGCCCTTCTCTGTACTTCCTCCAGTTCCCCAATGTTCTTTTTGTGAATTGGTGCCCAAAACTGAACTATATATTTCAGATGAGGTCTTACTAATGATTTGTATGGGGGGGGGGTGATATCTCTCTCTCTGGAGTTTATACCTCTCCTAATACAAGAGAGGATTTTGCTCGCTTTAGAGGCCTCAGCATTGCTGCCATTATTAAGCTTGTGATCTACCAGAACCCCCAGATCCTTCTCCACCATTGACCTTCCCCCCCCAGTATGTAAGATGCATGCATATTCTTAGCCCCCAAGTGCAGAACCTTACATTTATCAACATTAAACCTCATGGGCCACATAGCTGCCCAATTACACAGAGCATTGAGGTCGGCTTGTAAATTGGAGACATCCTGTAAGGACGTTATTCCCGGCACAGCTTGGTGTCATCTGCAAAGCTCCTTCAGGGTTGTCTTGGGTGGAGTTTTGGATACAGGCATAGAACAGGAAGTGCCTGAACAAGGATTATTGTGGATTATTTTAACTGATTGAAAAAGAAACTTCAAGTCACCTTCATGTTTTTTTCTCCCCCACTTACATTTTTCGCTGGGTTATCAACAAAAAAAACCATACTCACATGCTCAGGCAATGCAATGGTGTTCTGTAGGGGCCTACTATTGCTGCTCACCTGGCCCTGAGCCGCCATCTTCTCTGACATCATTAGGAGCCAGCTGTCCCGTACGAGACCCCCTGATGGTCATCAAGGACGGGGCGGCTGCAAGTACCAGGAAGAGACAGTGTGCCCCCTGTTGACATGCATGGGTTTCATCAGAGGGATGATTGAAAGAACCAGGAAGAAACATCCGACACCCTGATGAAATGCATGCACTACGGTGGGGATTCAGGGAGGGTGAGGATCTGTTCCTCCAAAAAAGGTAACCCTTTTCCAATTGTGGGAGAGGAGGGGGGAAGAGTGGACTGATGAAAATTGGGTGGGGAGGGTGTGCTTGGCTACCCAATTGGAAAGGGCCACCCAGGGATGGACTGACAACTCATGGGGCCCCTGGGCAATAGGGTATCATGGGGCCCCTGTGTCCTTGCCCAAACTCAAAAAAGCCTATGAAAAAGGTACCAGGGGCATCTCATGGCACCCCCTACTGACCCCAGGCCCTCGGGCAGTGTTTTTTTTATCTAAGAGAGGTAAGAGAATACATTTTGGCCAAAATTTATGAAGAAATGTTTTTGGGGGGGTATGTTGGATATGTTTTATAGTGGAAAATAAAAAAAAATGTTTTATTTCAAAATGTTCTGTCTTTTTTCATTTATATTGCAAAACATAAAAAAAACACAGTGCTCATCAAATTCCATCAAAGGAAAGCTCTATTTATGCAAAAAATAAAAAAAAGGTATAAATTTTCATTTGAGTACTGTATTGCATGACTGTGCAATTACTAGTTATAGTAGCGCAGTGCTGAATAGCAAAAATGGCTTGGTCACGAAGGGGTTAAAACCTTTCCGGAGTTAATAGACACCAAGAAAACACTCTATACGGTAAACAGTAAGGTCCATCTGGCTGCCCAAACCTGATTTTCTTCCTTGCTACATCATATCCTGTAGCATCACTTCCGGTGCTGAGCTCATAAACCAGTCCAACGGGTTCATTAGCCTATCAATAGGGAAGGCCTAGCTTCTAAAACGCAACTCCAAACACAACAAATGTAACTAAAGTCTATTTGTGTATTTGGGTAGAAGGTTTTTGTGTTACCTATCTATGTTACTATATTTATCCCGATCCGGGAGACTGTAAGATCAAGAAATATACCGTGTGTAGTATTTATGGCATCTTTCAATCTTGTGGATGTTTCATTGAATACGGTTTCAAACCTATGTCCGCTAGTGTGGATTTATATCTGTAAATAATAAAGTTTTATGGATTTTTAACCTCTTGTTTTTCTTGTTGTTTGTGTGCCCTTAAAAAAAATCCCCACCACCTGCATTTTCCAGTTTGTCTTCCACCTGTGTCTTGAATTTCAGCCAATTTGGCACAAATTGGCTCAAATTCATCTTGTGTGTGGCCAGCTTGGGGCCCCATTCACATTGAACTTAGACAGGCAACTTTAAGGCTTCGTGCACACTTGTGCGACTTTGTCTTGCGGCTCAGGACACGTAAAGTTCAACTCTACGCGACTTAAAGTGGCAGCGACTTTGAAAAGGTTCCTGTACTACTTTGATTTTGATGCGACTCGGTGCCAGAGAGTGTAAAGTCAGCTCAAAGTCGCATCAACGTCGCACTCTGAAGTCACAATGGAGCCTAAAGGGTTTTCTTTTGCGCATTTGTCCACACTTTTTTTATGCAGTACAAAAAAAAAACCTGCATTTTCCAGTTTGTCTTCCACCCATGGTTTGAATTTCAGCCGATTCGGCACAAATTGGCTGAAATTCATCTTATGTGTGGCCAGCTTGGGGCCCCATTGACATTAGACTCAAGCATAGACAGGCGACTTTAAGGCTCCATGCACACTTGTGCGACTTTGTCTTGAGGCTCAGGACACGTAAAGTTCAACTCTACGCGACTTCAAGTGGCAGCGACTTTGAAAAGGTTCCTCTACTACTTTGATTTTGATGCGACTTGGTGCCAGAGAGTGCAAAGTAAGCTCAAAGTCACATCAAAGTCGCAGTCCAAAGCTGCAATGGAGCCTAAAGGGTTTTCTTTTGTGTATTTGTTCACACTATTTTAGGCACTAAAAAAAAAAAAAAAACCTACATTTTCCAGTTTGTCTTCCACCCATGGCTTGAATTTCAGCCAATTCGGCACAAATTGGCTGAAATTCGTCTTGTGTGTGGCCAGCTTGGTGCAAAGTCAGCTCAAAGTCGCACTCCAAAGTCGCAATGGAGCCTAAAGGGTTTTCTTTTGCGCATTTGTCCACACTTTTTTTATGCACTAAAAAAAAAAAAAAAAAAAAAACACTACCTGCATTTTCCAGTTTGTCTCCCACCCATGGATTGAATCTCAGCCGATTCGGCATAAATTGGCTGAAATTCTTCTTGTGTGTGGCCAGCTTGGGGCCCCATTCTCATTAGATTCGAGCATAGACAGGTGATTTTAGGGCTCCATGCACACTTGTGCGACTTTGTCTTTTTCAGGACACGTAAAGTTCAACTCTACGCGACTTAAAGTGGCAGCGACTTTGAAAAGGTTCCTGTACTACTTTGATTTTGATGCGACTTGGTGTCAGAGAGTGTAAAGTCAGCTCAAAGTCGCATCAAAGTCGCAGTCTAAAGTCCCAATGGAGGGTTTTCTTTTGCGCATTTGTTCACACTTTTTTTTATGTACTAAGAAAAAAAAAACTACCTGCATTTTCCAGTTTTTCTTCCACCCATGGCTTGAATTTCGGCACAAATTGGCTGAAATTCGTCTTGTGTGTGGCCAGCTTGGGGCCCCATTCACATTAGACTTAGACAGGTGACTTTAAGGCTCCGTGCACACTTGTGCGACTTTGTTTTGCGGCTCAGGACACGTAAAGTTCAACTCCACGTGACTTAAAGTGGCAGCGACTTTAAAAAGGTTCCTGTACTACTTTGATTTTGATGCGACTTGGTGCCAGAGAGTGTAAAGTCAACTCAAAGTTGCATCAAAAGTCAGAGTCCAAAGTCGCAATGGAGCCTAAATGGTTTTATTTTGCGCATTTGTCCACGCTTTTTTATGTAGTAAAAAAAAAAACACCACCTGCGTTTTGCGGTTTGTCTTCCACCCATGGCTTGAATTTCAGCCGATTCGGCACAAATTGGCTGAAATTCGTCTTGTGTGTGGCCAGCTTGGGGCCCCATTCACATTAGACTTAGACAGGCGACTTTAAGGCTCCGTGCACACTTGTGCGACTTTGTCTTGTGGCTCAGAACACTTTCTTTTGCGCACTAAAAAAAAAAAAATTACCTGCATTTTCCAGTTATGCAGGCCATAGACGGGTCGAACATCGGCCGATTTAAAAAAAAAATAATTAAAAATTGGTTGTTTGGTCGATTGACGTTACCACCAACGGTAACAAAAATCGGCTGACAAAATCATAGAGTTCACCCCAGGGGCAGACTGACAACTCATGGGGCCCCCGGGCAATAGGGGATCATGGGGCCCCTGTGTCCTCGCCCACACTCAAACCACACCCAAAAAAGCATATGAAAGGTACCAGAAGCATCTCAAGGGGCTCCCTACTGACCCCGGGCCCTCGGGCAGTGCCTGAGCGCCTAAATGGTCAGTCCGCCCCTGATGCACCCCATGACTTCTGTCCCTTGCAGGTCACGGCTCATGCGTGGATTTTTTATCGGTAAAACAATCGGCTGATTTGCGCATCATTGCCAGGAAAATCGTCAAAATCGGCCGCAAATTTTCCAACACGACCAAAAAAAAAATGTGCAAAAACCCCGAAAAACGGCCGACCACTTAACCCATTAATGGTACGAAAATCGGCCAATTTTTTTTTTTCAGCCAAACAATTGGCTGATTTTCGAACCGTCTATGGCCAGCATTAGTCTATTAGCCTTTTTTTGGGGGGATGGGCACAGAAATGGTCTCCGAACGAACTCTTCAGGCCATGGGTGGACCTGCAAGCACCTCCCTGCTCAGCGAATGTCAATTGATAAAATTCAGTCGATTAACAATGACTGCATCCTATCCCTTACAACTACTACAGCCTGCGGGGTAGAATCACTGTATGGATGGAAGAATCTATCGATTTGATCGACTTTTCCTCGTCCAGCCTGTGATCTGACAGCAGAAAATCTATAGCTGTATGTCTAGCTTTAAACAGGTCCCAATGGAGGTTAAAACGAAATAGAATTGCAGGAAAATTCACATATATGGGGGAAGATTTACCAGCCGAAGGATTGGTATTTCTGTCCATCCAGTCCTAAGATTTATACAGCTCTGTCACACAGCACAGCCCTGTCTGGCTGGACAATAGACCTGGCTTTTCTCTGGTTCAGTTAGGAGGGGATGCTTACAGGTCTTGTCCCTCCCCTAGTCTGTAATTGGACAGTGAAAGGGACAGCAGCTGACTGATTTGGTCATGTGCATAGGGTTCAGTTTTAACATGTATCTCATGCAAGAGAAAAACAAGATTTTTTTTTAAGGTGACAACCCTTGGCAGGTTTTTATTGCTGTCTGCATCTCCTCTGGACACCAGAATCATCCAGCCCAGGGGTCTCCAAACTTTATAAAGAAAGGGTCAGTTTACTGTTCTTGAGACTTTATGGGGGCCGGGCCAGTGGGAGGAATAGTGCCCCATCATTGGTGTCAGTGGGAGGAATAGTGCCCCATCATTGGTGTCAGTGGGAGGAATAGTGTCCCATCATTGGTGTCAGTGGGAGGAATAGTGCCCCATCATTGGTGTCAGTGGGAGGAATAGTGTCCCATCATTGGTGTCAGTGGGAGGAATAGTGTCCCATCATTGGTGTCAGTGGGAGGAATAGTGCCCCATCATTGGTATCAGTGGGAGGAATAGTGCCCCATCATTGGTGTCAGTGGGAGGAATAGTGCCCCATCATTGGTGTCAGTGGGAGGAATAGTGCCCCATCATTGGTGTCAGTGGGAGGAATAGTGCCCCATCTCTGGTGTCAGTGGGAGGAATAGTGCCCCATCATCGGTGTCAGTGGGAGGAATAGTGCCCCATCATCGGTGTCAGTGGGAGGAATAGTGCCCCATCATCGGTATCAGTGGGAAGAATAGTGGCCCATCATCGGTGTCAGTGGGAGGAATAGTGCCCCATCATTGGTGTCAGTGGGAGGAATAGTGCCCCATCATTGGTATCAGTGGGATGAATAGTGTCCCATCATTGGTATCAGTGGGGGGAATAGTGCCTCATCATTGGTATCAGCGGGAGGAATAGTGCCCTATCATTGGTGTCAGTGGGAGGAATAGTGCCCCATCATTGGTGTCAGTGGGAGGAATAGTGCCCCATCATTGTTATCAGTGGGAGGAATAGTGCCCCATCTCTGGTGTCAGTGGGAGGAATAGTGCCCCATCATCGGTGTCAGTGGGAGGAATAGTGCCCCATCATTGGTGTCAGTGGGAGGAATGGTGCCCCATCATTGGTGTCAGTGGGAGGAATGGTGCCCCATCATTGGTATCAGCGGGAGGAATGGTGCCCCATCATTGGTGTCAGTGGGAGGAATGGTGCCCCATCATTGGTATCAGCGGGAGGAATGGTGCCCCATCATTGGTATCAGCGGGAGGAATGGTGCCCCATCATTGGTGTCAGTGGGAGGAATAGTGCCTCATCATTGGTATCAGCGGGAGGAATAGTGTCCCATCATTGGTGTCAGCGGGAGGAATAGTGCCCTATCATTGGTGTCAGTGGGAGGAATAGTGCCCCATCATTGGTGTCAGTGGGAGGAATAGTGCCCCATCATTGGTATCAGTGGGAGGAATAGTGCCCCATCATTGGTGTCAGTGGGAGGAATAGTGCCCCATCATTGGTGTCAGTGGGAGGAATAGTTCCCCATCATTGGTGTCAGTGGGAGGAATAGTGCCCCATCATTGTTGTCAGTGGGAGGAATAGTGCCCCATCATTGGTGTCAGTGGGAGGAATAGTGTCCCATCATTGGTGTCAGTGGGAGGAATAGTGGCCCATTGATGGTATTAGTTTGAGAAAATGTGCCCCAGAGGCCAGATTTTGGAGCCCGCTGATCTAGCCCTTTCCTCCCCAGCATGACTATCCCTGGCCTGCCTCTATCATTCATTGGGCTTCAGTTCTTCCAGTCATGGCGGCTCAGCACCAGCATGTTATATACTGTGGTCTGCATACAGATGCAGCTTACCTAGGAACTCCCTCTCCTCCAGGCACACAACTACTCATCAAGGCATTCTGATATTTGCATAACTCCAACCATTGCTTGCATCAGGACTGAGAGCTCTTGAGAGGAGCACTGAGGCAGGGTGCTGAGCTGTTTTCAGGAAGCTATGTACAGCAACCTGCCAGCCCCTCCCACCAGCCATGATCTGCCTGCATTGCATAGAGAAGCACAAAGACCCAGTGATGACATCACCGGGTCTAAAATAAGGTAATGGAAATGGAAAGGTTTTATTTAAAAATATCATCATATTGATAGGGACAGAGGGAGGGAGGAATAACAAAGGGCAAAATATAAGAAGATTAAACTTCAGCTTTACAGTGGTTGTAAACCTCAGACATGAAATATGAACAAAGCACATCCCTCTACAGTGTGTACTTGTCCCAATCCAGAGCACTAAGCATCATTTCTGTCTACTGCTTCTTTCCTCTGCTATCTGTATGAGTCACTTCTGACAAGTTTTCCTGACACCAAGAGAAAAATGGTGACAGGGGAGGGCCCTCCAGTAGATTGGCAGCTTCAGCTGTGTTCCTGTGAGCTGTGTGGAGTGAGGTGTGCCCCTTTCCTCCAATCAGCTCTCAGAGCTCTCCTCATTGAGCGCTGCAGAGTGCAGCTTCAGCTCTCCACCCACTTTTTCTGACAGCTCAGACAAGCTTTAAAAAATCTGCACATTGAACGGATGTAGAGGGGAGCAGACTGCAGATAAACAGGTACATCTTATGTAGGAGGATTTGTTTCATTTCTGTGTATCACCTGAGGCCAGACACTTCACTGGGGATATTTAACCCCTTGGCGCCTCCCAGCCCTTTTACGGATTGCTGAAGCCGGGACGCAGGGAGGTGTTTTAGGGTCATGTGACCGCCGTGATTCGCCATCACGGCAGTCACATGATCGGGAAAGGTCCTGATCGAAAGAGGAGATCGGGACCTTTCCATGAGTACTGAACATGTGTGCTGGGAGTGTGCAGGGCGCTCGCTCCGAGCACCAGGGGCGGACTGAGCATTCGGAAACTCGGGCACTGCCCGAGGGCCCGGGATCAGTAAGGGGAGATTCCCCTGGTATCTTTCATAGGATTTTTTGGGTGTGGTTTGAGTGTGCGCGAGGACCAGGGGCGGGCTGACCATTTAGAAACTCGGGCACTGCCCGAGGGCCCGGGGTCAGTAGGGGGCCCCATGAGATGCCCCTGGTACCTTTTTAATAGGCTTTTTTGAGTTTGGGCAAGGACACAGGGGCCCCATGATCCCCTATTGCCTGGGTCCCCATGAGTTGTCAGTCTGCCCCTGGCGAGGACACAGGGGCCCCGTGATCCCCTATTGCCCGGGGGCCCCATGAGTTGTCAGTCCGCCCCTGGCGAGGACACAGGGGCCCCGCGATCAATTTGGGAACTCGGGCACTGCCCGAGGCACCAGGGTCAGTAGGGGGCCCCATGAGATACCCCTGGTACCTTTCATAGGCTTTTTTGGGTGTGGTTTGAGTGTGGGCAAGACACAGGGGCCCCATGATCCCCTATTGCTTGGGGGCCCCATGAGTTGCCAGTCCGCCCCTGCTCAGCACATATGTTTTTTTTAATTGCACGCAAATGTGCGGCCGCTCAGCGTCAGGGCCCAGATTCCAGGAGGCCGCACATTTGCGAGCGGCCGGCGCGAAGAGGTTAAGGGTTTACAAGGGCCCCATGAGCTGTCAGTCCGCCATTGTATGGAAGTGTTTACTTATGTTTCATGATGGAATGATTAGCCACTTATTGCATATCTGCCTGGAGAGGAGATCTACTGTCATTTGAGCCTATGCTTGAGGGGCAGGGGCAGACTGACAACTCATGGGGCCCCCGGGCAATAGGGGATCATGGGGCCCCTGTGTCCTTGCCCACACTCAAACCACACCCAAAAAAGCCTATTAAAGGTACCAGGGGCATCTCATGGGGCCCCTTCTGACCCGGGCCCTCGGGCAGTGCCCAAGTTTCCAAATGGTCAGTCCGCCCCTGTTGAGGGGAGATCATTGTGGGGAGAGTGACAAGATTTTGGAGGAGTCCCATACATGGAGGATCCATTGTAGAGATCCTAAAGGCGTTTTGGCCCTGTGCGGGTTGAAACAAGGAGGTGAGCGGCCATTGCAGCCATTTTTTGGATACCTTCCTAGCACCGGTTATCACCGATTATTCACAGTCACAAAGGGTTTATCATCTGACAGCATTTAGGTGTCACCTCACGGGACTTTAGTCTGTGCCAGGGGCGGACTGACAACTTATGGGTCCCCCGGGCAATACGGGATCATGGGGCCCCTGTGTCCTTGCCCACACTCAAACCACACCCAAAAAAGCCTGTAAAAGGTACCAGGGGCATTTCATGGGGCCCCCTACTGTCCCCGGGCCCTCGGGCAGTGCCCGAGTGCTTGAATGGTCAGTTCACCCCTCAAGCATAGGCTCAAATGACAGTAGATCTCCTCTCCAGGCAGATATGCAATAAGTGGCCAATCATTCCATCATGAAACATAAGTAAACACTTCCATACAATGGCGGACTGACAACTCATGGGGCCCCCGGGCAATAGGGGATTATGGGGCCCCTGTGTCCTCGCCCAAACTCAAACCACACCCAAAAAAGCCTATGAAAGGTACCAGGGGTATCTCATGGGGCCCCCTACTGACCCTGGGCCCTCGGGAAGTGCCCAAGTGCTCGAATGGTCAGTCTGCCCCTTTTCTGTGCTCATTATTATGCATTTTTGTGTTATGTATTTTTTTCTGTGTTTTGATGTGTTTTTATCACGCATGCACCGCTTAGGTGCGTTTTGTTCTTTTTGTGTGACACATTGTTTTGCTTATGCGGATTGGGATTTATGCCTTCAGTGCAGTGCAGTGTTTGTCTTTTACATCACATTTAGATCCAATTAGGATCTTTTGGGGCACTATTGATTTATTTGGTCCCATTTGGACTCTGTCTTGGCACTTTTATTCATTGTATATAAACACACGGTTGTGTGAGTGTTGCTGACACCGGTCATTATTATCACTTTGCATGATTTGACACAGTTGACCACCCCCTCCTCCTTAATAAACTACACTCCCTCGGCATCAGAGACTCCGCTCTCTCCTGGCTCTCCTCCTATCTCTCCCAACGCTCCTTCAGCATTACCTATAACACTACCACCTCCCCCTCCCTCCCCCTCTCTGTTGGGGTCCCCCAAGGCTCTGTCCTCGGGCCCCTTCTCTTCTCCATCTACACCTCCTCCCTGGGCAAACTGATACACTCCCACGGCTTCAACTACCACCTCTACACCGATGACACGCAAATTTACCTCTCCACCCCCCACCTCACCCCTTCTGTCTCCGCCCGCATCACCCACCTACTGAACGACATATCAGACTGGATGTCGCTCCATTTCCTCAAATTGAACCTTTTCAAAACCGAGCTCCTGATTTTCCCCCCAGACCGTACCCCCCTCCCCCCCAACCTCTCCATCACGACCAACAACGCCACCATCAATCCCACCCCACAAGCCAAAGTCCTGGGTGTCACTCTAGACTCAAACCTGTCCTTCCAACCCCATGTCCAATCATTGGCAAACTCATGCATGCTCCACCTCCACAACATCTCCAAGATACGTTCGTTCCTAACCCCAGACACTACTAAACAACTCGTTCACTCCATTATTATCTCACTTCTGGACTACTGCAACTCCCTCCTCACCGGCCAACCTCATCAAAGACTATCCTGAACTCAGCGGCCAGACTCATCCACCTTACCAACCGCTCCGCTTCTGCCACCCCCCTCTGTCATTCCCTCCACTGGCTCCCGATTGCCCAACGCATTAAATTCAAACTACTAACACTGACATACAAAGCCATTCATAACGCTGCCCCAAACTACCTCACCGACCTGATACCCAAATACCACCCAACCCGTAATCTTTGCTCCTCACAAGACCTCCTACTCTCTAGCTCCCTGGTCTCCTCCTCCCACGCCCGACTGCAGGACTTCTCCAGGACTTCCCCCATCCTCTGGAACTCACTACCCCAATCCATCAGACTGTCACCTACCCTCCTCACCTTTAGGCGCACCCTGAAAACCCAGCTCTTCAGGGAAGCCTACCCCACCCTCATCTAACAGCCGATCTCCTCCACTCCTCCTACCACTCCATCCCCCACAGCCACTTCCTCCTGTACCTCTACCCCCTCCCTCCTAGATTGTAAGCTCCAAGGAGCAGGGCCCTCAAACCCCTCGTGTATTGTATTGTTACTGTATTGTCTCATGTACTGTCCCCCACTATAATGTACAGAGCTGAGCTAACCTTTTAGCGCTATATAAATCCTGTATAATAATAATAATAATATATATATTTTTTATTTTTCATATATTGTTATATTATTTATGTTTTATTCACTTATTTGGGTTTCACATGGTATTAGCGCTACATCATTTTTTGTATGATTCACATATAGATCATTAGGTACCAGGGGCGGACTGACAGCTCATGGGGCCCCCAGGCAATAGGGGATCATGGGGCCCCTGTGTCCTTGCCCACACTCAAAGCACACCCAAAAAAGCCTATAAAAGGTACCAGGGGCATTTCATGGGGCCCCCTACTGACCCTGGGCCCTCGGGCAGTGCCCAAGTGCTTGATTGGTCAGTCCGCCCCTGTTAGGTACATGATTGGATGTTGGCAGCTGTACCTCCTATATTTATATTGTAGGGACCAGGGGCGGACTGACCATTTGGAAACTCGGGCACTGCCCGAGGGCCCGGGGTCAGTAGTGGGCCCCATGAGATGCTCCTGGTACCTTTTGCATAGGATTTTTTGAGTTTGGGCAAGGACACTGGGGCCCCATGGTCCCCTATTGCCCGGGGGCCCCATGAGCTGTCAGTCCACCCCTGGTAGGGACTTAGGAGCGCAGGAGGTTCTTTATTCCCTTTAGTATTTTCCACCTAGACAGTTGTCACCGGAATAGCTCTAACGTTTTGGATTTCCCTTCAGTTGGTGACCAGAAAAAGCAGAGACGGTGAATCTCTCCACCATCGGATAAAACCTGACGGAGGTCCTAACCCTTCCCAGTCCCATTCAAAAACAAACAAAAAAAAAATCGGTTGTAGCAACAGAAGACTCGGACTACAAATTGGTTACACTGTACTGTATTGTTTTCTATCATTCATCATCCGATACACCATCCACCACACCACGCCGGGACCGGCGCGGACCATTGATACAGCTCCATACAAAAACAATTTAGTGCAACAAAGCCGTGCCTCTCCGCTCCGAGTCCTTGTTCCTGTACGTATGACGTGTCCTGTTTCACAGGTGAGTGAAGATCATCAGACAAGTTTACCAGGTCATTAAACAGAGAAAAAAGCCGGACCTTCTCTTTCCGGAGGTGGCCATGTGGGTCGGCGACGGCCACTGAAAGAGTTAATCAGACAGGTATGTACAAGTCACACTAACTTCAAGGTCTCTGGTGAAATGCATAAAAAATTCAGCTGGATTTTGTTGGTTCTTGACCGAGAAATTGACATTCTCCGCTGACTTGAGAGGATGAGACTTCACCAGGGAGGGAAAAAAAAAACGAGACGGCTGAAAGGATTAGAGAAGATTTTCATTGCAACTGGATGGGACTTAAGAGATGTTTAACAGTCCGGATGGTCCTTGGGGACCTCGAGGAACTCAACAGAAAACACATCGTCTCATACAATGGTCTGCCTCATCCACAGACCGAGAGGTACACCAGACAAGACGCTACGAACAAGCAAACTTTGCATAGAAGTTTTTTTTTTCAATTTTCAGTCTTTCGTCTGACAAAGTCCAAAAGAATAGAATTTGCTTCTTCAGTGAAGAATCAGCTAGACCTCCCTGTTCATTAGACATCTGTGGTAGGGTGCTATCTGACCAACCTGTGCCTCAGTCATTTCACTAAACCCCTTTTATCTGAGAACCCTTGTGCTCTGAGCTATGGAAAGTGATATGGGTCAGTGAGGATGAAGTGATGGGACAGAAGGTATTAGTGACAATCCTTGTTGGGTGATCAATGAATGAACAAGGGGAAAGGTCAAGAGGGTCATACTCTGGAAATGTTGTCCACATTTCTGTATCCAGCTAAGGCAGCAGTATGGGATACCAAAAAATGGAACACATACAGTATATGGGAGCTGTCTTACCTGCCAAAATGTGTATTTTCATCTATCCAGTTCTAAGATTTCCACAGCTCTGCTGCACATCACAGCTGGTTAGATGACGCCGCTCATAGTTGGAGAATGGGGTTGAAATTGAGTTCAATTTGAACCCAAAAGTTAACTGTCATTGCTTAGCTAATGAGCTAAGGCAGGAACTGGGTAAATAGGGGGGATCTGGGCCAATGAGCTGTGGGCTCACCTCTGTATATGTGCAGCTGTAGGGTGGAGATGCTCATGACATCATTGACCTAATATAGCCATGTGCCCATATTAGGTCAATGATGTCAAGAGCATCCCCACCCAGGGGCGGACTGACCATTTGGAAACTCGGGCACTGCCCGAGGGCCCAGGGTCAGTAGGGGGCCCCGTGAGATGCCCCCGGTACCTTTTTCATAGGATTTTTTGAGTTTGGGCAAGGACACAGGGGCCCCATGATCCCCTATTGCCCGGGGGCCCCATGAGTTGTCAGTCCGCCCCTGTCTCCACCCCTTTGTGTACACCAGTTGCGGGGAAGGAATTCCCTTTTCATTGGCCCAACAATGACAGCTAACTTCTGAGTTTGGGTGAGCTTGAATTTGGACCAAACCCAAGCCTGAAACCTATTCTCTTCACGATCAACGAATACTTTACTTCTGTCTTTTATATCTGACTGGAGTCCAATTGTAAAGTGACCCTGTTGCTAGACAAAAGAATATTAGGACTTACAGTGACACTAAACCCTGGTTTAAAAAAAAACTAATTCTATTTAAGTATGTATTCCTAACTCCAAAAAAAAAACCTTGTATGGCTCTCAGCCTCCTCCAAATCTCCAAATTTCTTGGTGGTTACGTTCCTTCTCCATGGTCCCACTTTATGTAGCAACGAAGCCACCCTTTATTGGTTACACTATATGTAGGAACATAGCTACCCTTTCTTGGTTCCACTATATGTAGGAACGTAGCCACCCTGTCTTGGTTCCTCTATATTTAGGAACGTAGCTACCCTGTCTTGGTTCCACTATATGTAGGAACGTAGCTACCCTTTCTTGGTTCCACTATATGTAGGAACGTAGCCACCCTTTCTTGGTTACACTATATGTAGGAACGTAGCCACCCTTTCTTGGTTACACTATATGTAGGAACGTAGCCACCCTTTCTTGGTTACACTATATGTAGGAACGTAGCTACCCTTTCTTGGTTCCACTATATGTAGGAACGTAGCTACCCTGTCTTGGTTCCACTATATGTAGGAACGTAGCCACCCTGTCTTGGTTCAACTATATGTAGGAACGTAGCCACCCTGTCTTGGTTCCACTATATGTAGGAACGTAGCCACCCTGTCTTGGTTCCACTATATGAAGGAACGTAGCCACCAGGGGCAGACTGACAACTCATGGGGCCCCCGGGCAATACGGGATCATGGGGTCCCTGTGTCCTTGCCCAAACTCAAAAAAGCCTATTAAAAAGGTACCAGGGGCATCTCATGGGGCCCCCTACTGACCCCGGGCCCTCGGGCAGTGCCCGACTTTCCAAATGGTCAGTCTGCCCCTGATAGCCACTCTTTCTTTGTTCCACTATATGTAGGAATATAGCCACCCTGTCTTGGGCCCATTTTATGTAGGAACATAGCCACCCTGTCTTGGTCCCACTGTATATAGGAAGGTAGTCACCCTCTCTTGCTCACTTCCAAGGAGGACTAGGGACTATGGACTGTGGGATGTGAAGTGTGCATAGAGCAGTGCTTGTGACCACAACTAACATGTACTGATCATTCCAAACAAATGGAAGTGATGGAGGAAAAGTAGAGGTTCAGAGTTTTGAGAGGACATTACAAGGAGGCCAAAACACAAAGTAAGAAACAATTTCATAAAAATAGATTATAGAGCCATTAAGTAGTATGGATGATTTCTGAAGAATAAGAAATTGTTTAGTGTCACTTTAAGCTGGTAATTAGTACTTAATATTTATCAGGCTAGTGGGCACTGATTCCAATCTTTCTTCTCTTGCAGAGCTATGACCACCATCAGTATCCAACACTTCTGGGTGTTTCATGTGCCAAATCCCTCATCGTGTACTGCAGATCCTGCTACCAACCACTGCTTCACTATAGGTCTAAATGATTGTATCGGCCAATGGGGGGAACCATGATGTGCAGTACAGGATGTGGGCATTTCACAAATCTGAGAGTGATGGATGTAGAAAATACCAGTTGAGTCCATAGTTTTAAAAGAACTTTGGGCTTGTGGAAGCACTGGATGGGGTCAAACTAGACTGGGTGTTTGCCATATGGGAGTAATGCTGACACGTTGTCTTATTTCAGGTCTCTGAAATGGCTCCTCAAGTGGTTCTGTATCAATGCTCAGAAATATCACTAAGAGCCCTGAAGAAGGGGACCCTAAATCCTAAACCGCTTTGGCTGTATACTTTGTATCAGTCAACAGTAAAATCTGGAACCAAACTTTACATGTGTAGGACTCATTACTCAAAGTGCTCCTCATCTTATACACACAAAAGCTTTAGGCCTGAGAGACCTCCAGATCTTAACCAGAGCTTAATTTTTGCACACAATAGTAACCAGGGCACCTTGGCTCAACTCAGAGATTCTGTACCTTTCCCACAAATGGTTTCACAGCATTGCCCAGTATCATCATTCAGAGCCCTGAAGAAGGGGAGCCCAAAACCCCAGAAATACTTTGGCTGTATACTCTGTGCCAATCACCAATAAAGTCTGAAGCTAAACCTTTCATGTGTATGACTCTTCACTCAAGGTGCTCCTCATTGCACACAACAAAAGCTTCCAGCCTGAGGAAGCAGCAACCAGCCAAGTACCTTCAGACATTCAGGAGTTTAATGTTTGCACATAAAGTAACCCTAACAATTTTTCTCAACTCAAAAACCTCGTAACAATATTCAGTATCATCACCAAGAGCCCTGAAAAAAGGGATCCCAAATCCCTTGAAATGCTTTGGCTGTATACTTTGTACCAATCACTAATTTAGGACTAGTAAGATGGGAAAATGTTCTGCGTACATGACGCGATCCTGGGATGGTGGTTCTTGCTTTGGGCATCTATAGATTCTAGGGATGAAAATCCAACCTGGCCTACAATACTGGGGTCCTGGTCCTAGTAGGGTTCTATCTGTCTGGGTACTTTCCCTAACCCAATAAAACAAGAGAATTCTGGCTGATCAATTTATAAGATCAGTTAATTTACATACTAGAAGCTTCTCCTGACTTCAGAAGTTGAAACAATATTGCTAAAGACCAACATGCCATTGTTGTCCAGCTTCTGAAAAGTTGCCCTGGTCTGTAGACGTGCTCTGGGTCAGCCTTTCTTAACCAGGGTCTCATGGAATTCTACCTCTCAGATAAATACCCACTGATACCAATGATCTATTTAACTATCTGTAAGGGGAACACTTTTACTACCGAGAACCAGTGTAGAGGAGCATTTTCCCAAAGACCACCAATGTTAGGGAACCCTTCTCCACTGACCACTAATGAAAGGGGGCAATTCCCCAAGAACCAGTGTAGAGGAGCCCTTTCCCAAAGATCACCAATACAAGGGAACCCTTCTCCACTGACCACTAATAAATGGGAGAATTCACCGAGAACAAGCAAGAGGAGCCCTTTACCAACAACCAACAATGCAGGGGAACCCTTCTTCAATGACCACTAATGAAAGGGGCAATTAACTAAGAACCAGTGTAGAGGAGCCCTTTCCCAAAGACCACCAATGCAAGGGAACTCTTATCCACTGCCCACTAAAGGAAGGGAGTAATTCACCAAGAACCAGTGTAAAGGAGCATTTTCCCAAAGACCACCAATGCAAGGGAACCCTTCTCTACTGACCACTAATGAAAGAGGGCAATTCACCGAGAACCAGTGTGGAGGAACCCTTTCCCAAAGACCACCAATGCAAGGAAACCATTCTCCACTGACAACCAATGAAAGGGGAAATTCACTGACCAGCTTTGTGAAAAACATTTCACACACTTATGCCAATGTTCCTTTTAGCTATCTGTAAAAGCAATTTCAGAGATTTAGTGTAAAGAAACCTTACTCCCAATGACCAACAATATAAAGGGACCCTTTTCCACAGACTGTTAAAAAAAGGGGGTAATTCACTGGGCACCATTGTGAGGAACATTCCTCACACTTATGCCAATAATCTTTTTAGCTATCTATAAGGAAAACTCTTCCTACTGAGCACGAGTGTAAAGGAACTCTTCTCCCAATAACCACCAATATAAGGGGACCCTTCTCCACTGACCACTAATAAAGAGGACCCCTCATTGGCCACCATTTTGAGGGAACACTTCCATTTTCATTGTCTCCTTTTTTCCGGCCATATCATGCCATTTGTAATTTCAATAATATAATTATTGAGGGTTTCTGAACCTGAAAGTTTCTTTGAGGCTTTCTCCTTGACTAAAATGTTGTGAAAGGCTGCTGTGGATGAACGACTCAAAGAAAATAAAAGCCATTGACATCAAGGAAACCAGCTTTTTTAAGAAGGAGGTCTCGTTAGGTCTGTAAATACAGGTTTTCTTTAATAGATTATATCTGGAGATCTAACCAGCTCTAAGATAAGAATCTATAGAAATGTTTTTTGCTTAGACTGGAGTTCTTCGTCAGTAATGTAGACGATAAGAGTGGCTCTCCGGCTGGCAATGCTAATGGTAAATAATGGAGCTTCAAGCTTGTGAGTCAGACTATGGGATGAGATGGTTCTTTGACATGGAGAGTGCAGGAGAAGACACAGGAAGGTCTGATCATAGTGCACACAATAAAATACTCAGACATTTCATCCATCAGCATGTAAGAATTAAAAATAAACCGATTACCAAATGTTTGCACCTCGTACTGGTCTGGCAAGCCCTGCACAGAAATTACAATAGGAACCCCCAACTCCAATATCACTATTAGTTCACTAATTGCAATTTTAAAAAAAAACTTTTAATAATATTTTCAATTTTTAATTATAATTAATTTTGTCTTAAAATGCTGCGAACCCAATAACATTTGGAGTACTGCTGGTAAAAATACATTTCTGAAACAAAGTTCGGGGTCCATGAATACCTTCCTATCTACAAAAGCACTCCAAAGAAGGAAGGGGACCCTTGTACTCCTCTACAGCGCAGGTGTCAGCCTTGGTGTGCTTCAGTTTTCATAAAGCTTGGTTTACATGAGGGGTGGGGGGGGCAATTCTTCATGTATAGCACACTGCATGAGGGTTTGCATAAAATGTAATGCATGCGAGTGTGCCCTTCTGTTTAGGAGCTGCATTCAGGAAAATGTTAACTGCACATGACTGCATGGAATGGCGACCAAACTGCTCAGCAATATACATTGCACTTAAAAATGCATGTACAAATAAAAGACTTAAAAGGAAACTGTAGTTCCTATTGTTTTGATGCAGGACATTGTACAGATATAAAATGTGTGTGTGTATATATATATATATATATATATACACACACACACACATATATATATATATACTGTATATATATAAAATTTTTCTTTATGTAAGCTTAAAAGGAAACTGTAGCTGCTATTGTTTAGATGCATTACATGACATTGTAGCAATGTGTAATTAGTTTCTGTGTATAATTTGAATATATATATATATAAAGAAATATTTTATATATAAAGACATTTTTTCTATATACACATATATATGTATATATATATATACATACATATATACAGTTGTGTCCAAAATTATTCAACCCCCACTGAAATTGAGTGTTTTGGCCAGTTTGACATTGCTTTTGATCATTCAGTCATCTTGCTTACATTTACATTAAAGAGGCACTTGTAGGTCAGACAAATATAACATAACAGTTATAATGAAATAACCACAAATGTCTTTTCTGTGCTCACAGCATTATCAGTTTTATTCAACCCCCAAGTGACATTCAATCTTAGTACTTAGTACAGCATCCTTTTACAGTTATAACAGCTTTTAAACGTGAAGCATAGCTTGACACAAGTGTCTTGCAGCGATCTACGGGTATCTTCGCCCATTCTTCATGGGCAAAGGCCTCCAGTTCAGTCACATTCTTAGGCTTGCGCACTGCAACTGCTTTCTTTAAGTCCCACCAGAGGTTCTCAATCGGATTTAAGTCTGGTGACTGCGATGGCCACTCCAAAATGTTCCAGCCTTTCCTCTGCAACCATGCTCTAGTGGACTTGGAGGTATGCTTGGGATCATTGTCCTGTTGAAAGGTCCAACGTCTCCCAAGCCTCAGGTGTGTGACGGACTGCATCACGTTTCCATCCAATATCTCCTGGTACTGAAGAGAATTCATGGTACCTTGCACACGCTGAAGCTTCCCTGTACCTGCAGAAGCAAAACAGCCCCAAAGCATGATTGACCCTCCACCATGCTTCACAGTAGGCAAGGTGTTCTTTTCATCATAGGCCTTGTTCTTCCTCCTCCAAACATAGCGTTGATCCATGGGCCCAAACAGTTCTAATTTTGTTTCATCAGTCCACAGAACACTATCCCACAACTTTTGTGGTTTGTCCACATGGCTTTTGGCATACTGCAGTCGACTCTTCTTATTCTTTGGAGACAGCAAGGGGGTACGCCTGGGAGTTCTGGCACGGAGGCCTTCATTACGCAGTGTGCGTCTTATTGTCTGGGCTGAAACTTCTGTACCCACATCTGACAAATCTTTTCTCAGTTCCTCAGCAGTCACACGGGGACTTCTCTCCACTCTACGCTTCAGGTAGCGCACAGCAGTCGAAGTCAGCATCTTCTTTCTGCCACGACCAGGTAGCGTTTCAACAGTGCCCTTTGCCTTGAATTTGCGAATGATGCTTCCTAAGGTGTCTCTTGGTATGTTTAACATCTTTGCAATCTTCTTATAGCCATTGCCCTTCCTGTGAAGAGAAATCACCTCTTCTCTTGTCTTCCTGGACCATTCTCTTGCCTTCACCATGTTTGTAACCACACCAGTAAATGTCTAGAAGGAGCTGAGTATCACAGTCATTTTAAAGCTGCCTAATTGGTGCTTATTATGCTTGATTGCTGCTCGGTGACATCCACAGGTGTTTTCAATACCTGATGGAAAGCACCTGTATGAACCTCTGTTCTTCAGAGTGGTAGTCTTTAAGGGGTTGAATAATTGTGGCAATGAAGAAACCACATAAGAACCATTTACTACTGTATTACATAAACAATTGATGTCATTTTAGTTGCATTTGGGTAGTTACAACGTCCTTGTAGGATTTGATTCTGAATACAATTCCAAATGTACACTATAGTCCCTAAACCCCTTTACAGCATTGGGGGTTGAATAATTTTGGACACAACTGTATATATATATATATACATAGAAAAAAAACTATATATATATATATATATATATATATCCATAAGATCAGCTCAATTTACTCATGACCTACTGTATGCAGGTTGCATTCCTGCGCTGCAAAGTGACTGTAAACGCTCCTTTGAATACAATGCACTGCACAGAGCAGAGTGGATGCAGAGATGTACATAGACATCTGTACCTGTGATATAATAATGGAATTATGGTACAGCATTCATATAAAGCTCTAAAATCTGCATATAAAAAGCACATTAAAGTGGACCTTTCAGTAACTTTTTTAGTCTGTATAAAGACATTTCTGACACTTCAATATGTGACAATGGTATGTTCCAGTTTTATCATTAAACACTTGCCCTCCTGAGGATTTCCCCCCCCCCTTCCTGACCAGGCCATTTTTTGCAATACGGCGCTGTGTTACTTTAACTGACAATTGCGCGGTCGTGCAACGCTGCAACCAAATGAAATTTATGGCCTTTTTTCCCCAAATAGAGCTTTCTTTCTCTGGTATTTGAACACCTCTGCGTTTTTTTTTTTTTGCGCTATAAACAAAAAAAGACTGACATTTAAAAAAAAAAAACCCTATAATTTGACTTTTTGCTATTAAACATGTCCAGTAAAAATTTTTAAAAAATCTAAATTCGTCATAAATTTAGGCCAAAATGTATTCTGCTCTGTGTCTTTGCTGAAAAAAAATCCCAATACGTGTAAATTAATTGGTTTATGTGAAAGTTATAGCATTTACAAATGGCAGTATATATATTGGAATTTTTATTTTTTTTATTAGTAATGGCGGCGATCAGAGACTTATAGTGGGACTGCGGTGGGCGTTCTTACACTGCGGGGGAACTGACTTGGTATCACTGACATCCCCAGTGACACCAATACAGTGATCAATGCTAATAAAAAGCACTGACACTGTACTAATGGCACTGGGCAGGAAGGAGTTAAAATGTCATCCTTATACTCCACTCAGTGACTTTGTCCAGGCTGAGATGATATCATCAGTCTGCTGCAGGCAGGAGGAAGCATTTCCCTCCCGGCACAAAAAAAAAAATGCAATATGTGCTTCACCGACTAGATACAATATGCAGACGCAGAGCTAGAGTCCTTAAAGTCCTGTTCGGTACACCAAAGGTTAACTCCTGCTTGTTCCAATACAGTTGTTGCAACTCCTCGTCAAGACTGAATAAATCTTTAGAACCAACATATAAGGAACAGCAGAGGGCGCAATGTAAGTGTAGTATATAAACATGTCTATTATTAAAAGGACAAATGGCAACTCACATGTAGAGGAATAAAAAGCGCTTATCACTAAGTGTCAACCAGATGAAGCTGTCATCTCAGAGGAAGCAGTGTGAGTCCAGTAAGTGCCACCGCCGCCAGAGGCCGGGTCTGTCTCAGGTGTAAGAGCCTCTTCCACAGCATGGGAAAATATCAAGGATGACATCAGATGCTGGGAGGCATCAGGAGCGTGTGACTACGCATTTCAAAGCCGCCCAGCCTCTTTCTCAAGCCTTACGGCAATAAGCGCTTTTTATTCCTCTGCATGTGAGTTGCCATGTGTCCTTTTGTTACTAAACATGTTTTTATACTACACTTAGGTTGCGACCTCTGTTGTTCTTTGCCTAAGCTGAGATAATGTAATTAGCCTGCTATGGGCAGAGGGAACCATTTTCTGAGACTCCCCCCCTCCCCAGTGATCAGACTGCAACACTGTGACTTCGAAGCAAGTCACAAGCTGAGTGGCTGCAGCAGGGGCTGATCTGTGTCAGACGTTTGCGAACTCCACCAACAACCACACATGCACTAGATTGTAAGCTCCCAGGATCAGGGCCCTCCTATCCCTCTTGTAATGAACTGTATTGTTGCTGTATTGTCTTCCATTATATTGTAAAGCGCTGAGCAAACTGTTGGCGCCATATAAATCCTGTATAATAATAATAATGCACCAGGATTTATACGATTGCATCATTTCTGAGCTGGCATCTCAGTCCAGGAAGTAGATGCAACTCTTGCCGATGCCTGAACAATGGCGCCGTTCTTCTGGAGAGAAAAGGAGAGAGCTGCGCTCTAGCTAAGTACATTACTGCATTTAATATGAAAACATGATGACAGGTCCACTTTAATGTAAGCCCCTATTTTGGTATGCAAATGATGTGCTCACAGAATATACACTACAGTTTCCCTTTAAGGAAGCCATGCATGGGGAATCTGCTCACATGGCACGTGAGTCACAGTCTGTTGATGAGATTGTGTGCTCTTAATGCGCTCTTAATGGATGGAGGAATTCTAAAAATACAACTTTGGTTGAATTTCAGCTAATTAACGGACCCTCCAAAGCAGGGCTGCTGTTAGAAACCACTGGGCCCCATACAGCAAACCTGACAGAGCCCCTTCGCCAAAAAAAAAAAAAAAAGGGCTTCAGTTATGAATGAACACAGTGAGTGATTGTTACCGATCACTCGTTGTGTTCATTCCGGAAAGGAAGGGCTGATAAATGTGACATATTTACCGGACCCTTCCCCCACTCTCCATCCTGAAGGGTCCTATTATGTGCTTCCAGATGCCAGTGGAAAGGAGAGAAGGGGGCACACAGGGGGGCCTGAGCAGCGGGGGGAAACGTATGGAGCACAGGGAGGGTGATAAGGTGTGACAGGGGGGCAATTACTGGAACTGATCCCCTGTATGGCTCTCTGCAGCAGCTGAAAGGCAGCGGGAGGAAGAGGAGAAGAAACCACCCTCCCTACCCACATCTGAATCAGCCGGCTGCCTGGGCCCCCCTGCTGGCCTGGGCCCCGTAAAGGAGGACTGGTGGTACCCCCTTATCCACGGCACTGCTCCAAAGCCTTTGGCTTCATGGATCCATCACATACAAGTAAATCTGTGTTTTGCCCATGCAAGACTACGCTTACTCTTCCCATTGTCAGCCGCACATACTCATCCACACTTCCACCCCTGCGTATGGCCACCAGTAGCTAATTGATATATCCGTCACTTCCATCTATGGGGAGCATGTGATTCACTCTCCTTCCTCATAGGTAACAGGGCTGGTGCTTGGTGATTGGCTGTTCATGCACCCATTGGTGTCACATGGTGTCACTTGGGGCTTACACATGGCCTCAGCTCTTCTCTCCTGTTGGGTAAATGGAGCAGCAGGAGAGCAGTAGGAACATGAATATGTGGAGTTGGGAATGGGGGCCAGTTAGGTGAACCTGTTGCTCTGCTGCTTCCAGGCAAAGCCTAGGTTCACATTTATGGGCTTATCCACATGGACAGTTTGTGACAGAAATATGCTCTAGTGCAGGGGTCTCCAAACCCTTCAGACAAAATGGCCAGTTTACTGTCCTTCAGACTTTAAGGAGGCCAGATGGTGGCCAGTGAGGGTAGAAAATGTTTCGGGCCCAGAATCAGTGAGAATCACCATGGCCTCAAGGTTGGTGGTCAGTAGGACGTGGAGTAGTGACCCATTGCTGGTATTAGTAGGAGGAATAGTACCCCATCATTGGTATGAGTGGAAGAAATAGCTTCCCATTGTGGGTGCCTCATATCATTGGGAGGTATAGTACCCCATGGGCCGGATAAAGGCTAGCAAAGGGCCGCATCTGGCCCTTGGGCCGCAGTTTGGAGACCCCTGCTCTAGTGTAAAAATGGTGCCATTTTCATGACTGGAGAGCTGTGTGTGAAGCATACAGCTGGCCATAAAAGTGAACAGCTCTATGACATTGGTGTTTACCTAAATACGACCGCATACAGCCATTCACTTCTATAGCAGGCTATACATCCTGTTCCCCTGGTTCGAAAAACGGCGCCATTTTCACGCTAGATCATATTTGTTCAGTTTTAGGATGGAGTTGGGACAGGTGGTACAATGACAGCAACTAAGAGGACCATAAAGTTACCAATGCTTTGTCCAGGCAATACATTCACTTAAATTCCGGTGTTTTTTTCAAGGGGAACGCAGGGAAAATGTAGTTCCAGCACCTCCAGCACTGAATGCATGTAATGGCAAGGGGGCTGGGGTGTGCCAGAGAGTCTATTTACTACTGGCTGCTGTGGGATCTATTGTCATTTGGGGGGGCCTATTGTTCATGGGGTCTATCATTGCTGGTTGGAGATCTATTGTTGCCGTGGGGGTCTTATGTTGCTCGGAGATCAGTTGTTGCTGGAAGGGATCTATTGTTGAGGGAGGGGTCTGTTGTTGAGGGGGGGGTCTGTTATTGCTGGTTGCTGGGGGGTCTATTGATGATGACTGCTGGGGGATCTATTGTTGCTTGGGGGATCTATCATTGCTGGGGGGATAATTTGTTGTGGGGGTTGATTGTTGCTGGGGGATCTAATATTGCTGATTCATAATTTGTTGGGGGGGGTTGATTGTTGCTGGGGGATCTAATATTGCTGACTCGTAATTTGTTGGGGGGGTTGATTGTTGCTGGGGGATCTAATATTGCTGAGTCATAATTTGTTGGGGGGGTTGATTGTTGCTGGGGGATCTAATATTGCTGAGTCGTAATTTGTTGGGGGGGTTGATTGTTGCTAGGGGATCTAATATTGCTTAGTCGTAATTTGTTGCGGGGGGGGTTGATTGTTGCTGGGGATCTAATATTGCTGATTCATAATTTGTTGGGGGGGTTGATTGTTGCTGGGGGATCTAATATTGCTGATTCATAATTTGTTGGGGGGGTTGATTGTTGCTGGGGGATCTAATATTGCTGAGTCGTAATTTGTTGGGGGGGGTTGATTGTTGCTGGGGGATCTAATATTGCAGTCGTAATTTGTTGCGGGGGGGGGGTTAATTGTTGCTGGGGGATCTAATATTGCAGAGTCCTAATTTGTTGGGGGGGTTGATTGTTGCTGGGGGATCTAATATTGCTGAGTCGTAATTTGTTGCGAGGGGTTGATTGTTGTTGGGGGATCTAATATTACTGAGTCATAATTTGTTGGGGGGGTTGATTGTTGCTGGGGGATCTAATATTTCTGATTCATAATTTGTTGGGGGGGGTTGATTGTTGCTGGGGGATCTAATATTGCTGAGTCGTAATTTGTTGGGGGGGTTGATTGTTGCTGGGGGATCTAATATTGCAGAGTAATAATTTGTTGGGGGGGTTGATTGTTGCTGGGGGATCTAATATTGCTTAGTCGTAATTTGTTGCGGGGGGTTGATTGTTGCTGGGGGATCTAATATTGCTGAGTCGTAATTTGTTGGGGGGGTTGATTGTTGTTGGGGGGATCTAATATTGCAGTCGTAATTTGTTGCGGGGGGTTAATTGTTGCTGGGGGATCTAATATTGCAGAGTCGTAATTTGTTGGGGGGGTTGATTGTTGTTGGGGGGATCTAATATTGCTGAGTCGTAATTTGTTGGGGGGGTTGATTGTTGCTGGGGGATCTAATATTGCAGTCGTAATTTGTTGGGGGGTTGATTCTTGCTGGGGGATCTATTGTTGCTGGGAGATCTATTCTTGCTAGGGGGGGGTCTATTGTTCCTGACTGCCAGGGATCAATTTTACTGCTTTTCTTGTTATCATTAACAAATTCCATACAAATGAATTAGCATCAAATGATACTTGGCTATGTATCCTCTAAAAGGGGTGGTACTGGGAGGTGGGTAGGGGGTGGGATCAAGGGGCAGTGCTCGGAGGTGGGTAGGGAGCGTAGACAAGGGTTGACTCGGCAGGGAGGGGTACCTGCACCTGTTTGCTAAGAAATTGAACCTGTCTTTAATGCAGGCTTCCCCATCCTACTTACCTACCTTTCATTACCCCAGTGCTTGGTTCAGCTACTAGGAGCAAAGGAAAGTCTTGTGTGTCCCGGGAATTGAAGCTTACACGGGTTATAGACTCCCCATGTGACATGTGATTGGCCCAGCAATGTCACATGGAATATGAGTCACATGCTCCTCCATACCGGGAGGTACTGGAAAGGCAAGTATACCTACCGGCCAGGGATTTGTTACTTTGTTTTGAATGGACAGAGCACAGATTCGCTTCATCAGTCAATGAATTTTTGTAACCAATCATAATGTGCATTCGATTTTTTTACCCAAGACCGTAACTGTGGGCGGAGTAAGGCCTCGAAAGAGGAATTTTCAGATCATTTTGGTTTTTCTCATTGTTTCAAAACATTAGGCAAGAATCTACTGACATTTATTGAGCAGAAAGGTGAATGTCACCATAATGGATCTAAGCCATCGCCCACACTAAGGAAACCTGTCATGAGATTATTATGGGATCCGATGACGATCTGCTTCTGAAAATGCTAGTTGCCTAGCTGTCATGCTTCAAGACTTCTTGAGTTACTGACCTAGAAAAAGTTTGCGCATCAGGAAAATCAGAGAAAACTCAGAAGTCCGCTTTTGCATACTTCTTCTTGGTTAGTGGGTATGAAAGTATCAAAGTCAGAGAATGAACATGATGGCCAGCAGTTGGGGATGAGTAAAATGGAGACTTTTAATTTTGTTGCAATTTAAAAAAAAAATCATGATCCTTCAATGAGACTTGGCATTTTGGAGAAATGTATTGGTGGTAATGGAACAGGCGAAATTAAAATGTATGTAAACCCTAACAGTGAACTTTTATTTGATCCCTTTTGTCAATGTCATTGTTCCCAGTTATTTCTGTGGTCTACAGAAAGCCTTCCCTCCTCTATTATAGAGAAGAGGAGAGGGGAAGATGCTCTTTAGTCCTGTCCTAAGGTGACAACGCTGCTTCTGCATACAGTATGATGAGTGTGTGTTGCCAGCATGGAACAGGATGTGTGTTACTGGCAGGATCACCAGGTAACAATAAAGGAAAAAAAGTAACCACATCTAAGCACTAGTAAGCTACAATATGTTAGAAATTTTATTCTTGGGTTTAGATGTACTTTAGGATGGGTTTTTGTGTACATTTTTAAAGCCAACATGGGGCTTTAAATGGATCCTGGGGATTAGAGAAACTCCTTTCAACTGTTGTAGACCTGTTCTTCTGCCAAGAATGGCCTCTCATTATCTTGAAATATGACGGTAGATAACGGGGAATAGAGCAACTCTAATCCTTCCCTTTGTTTATCAAAATAAATTAGAGTTACATTTAGGGTTAGAGTTAGGGTTATATCTAGGGATAGAGTTAGGGTTAGCAATAGGTTTCGAGTTAGGATAAGCAGTAGGCTTAGGTTTAGTAGTAGAGTCTAAGCTAGGGTTGGCAGTAGGGTTAGATTTAGGGATAGAGATAGGGTTAGCAGTAAGGTTAGAGTAGGGTCAGCAGTAGGGTTAGAGTAGGGTCAGCAGTAGGGTTAGAGTTATGGTCAGCAGTAGGGTTAGGGCTAGGGTTAGAGTTAGGGTCAGCAGTAGGGTTAGAGTAGGGTCAGCAGTAAGGTTAGAGTTAGGGTCAGCAGTAGGGTTAAAGTTAGGGTCAGCAGTAAGGTTAGAGTTAGGGTCAGCAGTAGGGTTAGAGTTAGGGTCATCAGTAGGGTTAGAATTAGGGTCAGCAGTAGGGTTAGAGTTAGGGTCAGCAGTAGGGTTAGAGTTAGGGTTAGTATTAGGGTTAGAGTTATGGTCAGCAGTAGGGTTAGGGCTAGGGTTAGTATTAGGGTTAGAGTTAGGGTCAGCAGTAAAGTTAGCGTTAGGCTCAGCAGTAGAGTTAGGGTCAGCAGTAGGGTTAGAGTTAGGGTCAGCAGTAGGGTTAGAATTAGGGTCAGCAGTAGGGTTAGAATTAGGGTCAGCAGTAGGGTTAGAGTTAGGGCTAGCAGTAGGGTTAGAGTTAGGGTCAGCAGTAGGGTTAGAATTAGGGTCAGCAGTAAGGTTAGAATTAGGGTCAGCAGTAAGGTTAGAGATAGGGCTAGCAGTAGGGTTAGAATTTGGGTCAGCAGTAGGGTTAGAGTTAGGGTCAGCAGTAGGGTTAGAATTTGGGTCAGCAGTAGGGTTAGAGTTAGGGTCAGCACTAAGGTTAGAATTAGAGCTAGCAGTAGGGTTAGAGTTAGGGTCAGCAGTAGGGTTAGAGTTAGGGTCAGCAGTAGGGTTAGAATTAGGGTCAGCAGTAGGGTTAGAGTTAAGGTTAGTACTAGGGTTAGAGTTAGGGTCAGCAGTAGGATTAGAGCTAGGGTCAGCAGTAAGGTTAGAGTTAGGGTTAGTATTAGGGTTAGAGTTAGGGTCAGCAGTAAAGTTAGCGTTAGGCTCAGCAGTAGAGTTAGAGTTAGGGCTAGCAGTAAGATTAGAGCTAGGGTCAGCAGTAGGGTTAGAGCTAGGGTTAGTAGTAGAGTTGGATTTAGGGTTAGTAGTAGGGTTAAAATTAGGGATAGCAGTAAGGTTAGAGTTAGCAGAAGAGTTAGCGCTAGGGTTAGTAGTAGAGTTAGGGTCAGCAGTAAGGTTAAAGTTAGGATTAGTAGTAGGGTTACAATTAGGGCTAGCAGTAAGGTTAAAATTAGGGTTAGCAGTAGGGTTAGAGTTAGGGTTAGTTGTAGAAGTTGATTTAGAGTCAGAAGTAGTGTAAAACGTAGAGATAGCAGCAGGGTTAGAGTTGGGATTAGCTGTAAGGGTAGATTTAGGGTTAGCAGTAAGGTTAAAGTTAGGGTCGGTAGTAGAGTTGGATTTAGGGTCAGTAGTAGGGTTAGAGATAGAGCTAGCAGTAGGGTTCGAGTTAGGATTAGCAGTAAGGTTAGAGTTAGGATTAGCAGTAAGGTTAGAGTTAGGGTTAGCAGTAGGGTTAGATTCAGGGTTAGCAGTAAGGTTAGAGTTAGGGTCAGTAGTAGAGTTGGATTTAGGGTCAGTAGTAAGGTTAGAGTTAGGGTCAGTAGTAGAGTTGGATTTAGGGTCAGTAGTAGAGTTGGATTTAGGTTCAGTAGTAGGGTTAGAATTAGGGCTAGCAGCAGGGTTAGAGTTGGGATTAGCAGTAAGGTTAGATTTAGGGTTAGCAGTAGAGTTAGAGTTAGGGATAGCATTAGGGTTAGGCAGGGTATACACGGGAAGGTTTTTTTTGTTAAACCAACAGGATAAACTAAAAAAAATGACAGATTCCTGCATCCACACAAGGGTCTGTGTTTTGACAGAGGGGATTCCCTCCCTCATCGGCAGAATGCACAAATCAGCGTTGTGGTCGTTGACTGCAAGCGTTGAATGTTGGTTTTCCAGCACGACTGTTCGATAGAAGCCCGTCATGAGACTGCTTCGGTTAAACAGATAGCGGTGTATATCAAATACCAAAATTAATTTGGTTCCTGCTGAACTTGACCAATTTTTGGTCCGTATATACCAGCCTTTAGAGTTAGGTTTAGCTGCAGGGTTAGCTTTAGGGTCAGAGATGGGATCTGCATTCAAATTATGATTAACATTATCATTAGGGTTAGAGTTGGGTTATCATTAGGGTTAGAGTTGGGTTATCATTATGGTTAGATTTGGGTTATCATTATGGTTAGAGTTGGGTTATCATTATGGTTAGAATTGGGTTATCATTGGGGTTAGAGTTGGGTTATCATTATGGTTAGAGTTGGCTTAGGATTAGGGTTAGAGTTGGGTTATCATTAGGGTTAGAGTTGGGTTATCATTATGGTTAGAGTTGGATTATCATTATGGTTAGAGTTGGGTTATCATTGGGGTTAGAGTTGGGTTATCATTATGGTTAGAGTTGGGTTATCATTATGGTTAGAATTGGGTTATCATTGGGGTTAGAGTTGGGTTATCATTATGGTTAGAGTTGGTTTAGGATTAGGGTTAAAGTTGGGTTATCATTAGGGTTAGAGTTGGGTTATCATTATGGTTAGATTTGGGTTATCATTATGGTTAGATTTGGGTTATCATTATGGTTAGAGTTGGGTTATCATTATGGTTAGAGTTGGGTTAGCATTATGGTTAGAGTTGGGTTAGCATTATGGTTAGAGTTGGGTTAGCATTAGGGTTAGAGTTGGGTTAGCATTATGGTTAGAGTTGGGTTAGCATTATGGTTAGAGTTGGGTTATCATTGGGGTTAGATTTGGGTTATCATTATGGTTAGAGTGGGTTAGCATTAGGGTTAGATTTGGGTTATCATTATGGTTAGAGTGGGTTAGCATTATGGTTAGAGTGGGTTAGCATTAGGGTTAGAGTCAGGGTTAACATTGGGGTTAGAGATGGGTTAGCATTAGAATTAAAGTTTGGATTGGCAAAATCATTGGAATTAGGGTTAACATCAGAGTTGGATCTAGGGCTAACATCATGGTTAGAGTTAAGGTTACCATTAGGGTTCGAGTTAGTATTAGCATTAGGATTACAGCTAGAGTTGGTATTAGAAAGTTAGCATTAAAAAAAAAAAAGTAAATTTTTTTATTTCAAATTTTACCGAAGCAAAATCTGTAATGTTGCTGCAAAATCAACTTCACCAAGATCCATCCACGCATCCCTACTTTGCATCTTCCATTTTCAGAAGGACGTCATCAGCAGTCCTCTCTCAATACAGGTTTCCCATTTAACATCTTTCATGGCCATCTTACTGTAGCCTTTGTTGTTCCTCTTTTTCACTGTCATTACCTAGATCCTTCCCATGGTCTCACAATACTCTTTTCAATATTTTGAACAAATCAATTTACCGATATTCAATACTGCCACCAGGAACCCGAGGAGCATTGTACATAAAGACTTCTAATTAAGAGAAAGCAGGAATCATTCAATGGCTAGTTGCCTAAGGAAAAGCTTGTTTAGCAATTCTGGAGAATTTAAAGAAGAGTTTCTCAGCCCAGGGCCATACTTCCCCACAGTTAAGAGAAACACTGACATATGTCTATTTATTATAAAAAAAAAAAAAAAAAAAAGGGTACGGAGACAGAAATGTGCAGATAGAAAACTCCATCCAGAGATTTCAAAGTTGCCCTAAAATTTTCTGAGTTGTAGAAAAATTGTCAAGAAACACTGTTTAAAAAAAAACAAACAAAAAAGCAAAAGCAAATGGTCTATCAAGCAATGCAAGAAATAAATCAAAACTTGAAAATACTTTGAAAAAAGTTACAAAATAAAATGGCACAAAGCGGTGAGCACTTGAATCTTTCCCTCCTCCACACCCCCTCTCCTTCCTTTGACCTTGGTGCACTTTCAACTTCGAGAGTGTTTTTTTGGGTGATTAAGTACGGTGCCCGTCCAATCATTTTGTAGAAGGGACACAAAGCCCTGAGAATCATACATAAATGTCTCCATCGTCTCTATGCTGCGGGTCTATTCCAGCCCTATCAGGCACAGGGCGACCTTGAACCACATGCAAGCCGCTCCTCTGCTCCCATCTAATACAGCACTGAGAGCTGAAATTCCTTTCGAAAATATAAAGTGTCTGTAAGGTATATATAAAAAAAAAGAACCACGGTCAACGCTTGTTTTCTGTTAAAACTGACATCTTTCCATTTCACCGGGGCGTTGAAACGCCGCGGTTTACGGCTAAATCGTAACGCTGTCACAGTTTCTGGTATTTTCATTGGTAATGATAACTGCCACAGTGCTCATTTTCTGTTAAAAAGCTGATGGCGAATTTATTCTGGATGTGTGCTGATGTTATTATGGCCAGGACAGAACCGGCCCAATCTGGAGGTTAGAAAGATGATATATATTGTCTGTGCGTGTTCCTTATTCTACCCATGTGCCGCAAACAAAATGCATATATGTGTTATTTTCTATTAGCCCAGAAGACCGCACATACTGTTTTTGAATTACAGCGTGAATCTCGTCAGCATTTAAATATTTCCTTTAATATTCCGATCACACTGCTATCTTCTGAAGTTTACGTAGGACGTGATCATTCCAGGTGTCGATCCCTTGTTTTTGTTTTTTGTAGGTTTTTATTTAGTTATTTATTTTTTGGCAGTCAGTTATGGCACAGTATATTTCCACCGATGCAGTTTACAGAGCTCCAAGTAATTGAAAAAATCCGCATAAGGCACATGTCTCAAGAACTCCTTTAATGTAACCGATTGTTGTCGGATTTTTTTTGTGAACAAAAGTTTTTACATCGGGGGCGATGGGTTAACCCCTTCCGTGCTGGAGGAGCAGGCAAGGGGATGGGCTGCTGACCCCCTCCAGCACAGAAGGGGTCTAAGGTTACTGCTTGGTCAACTTGCCGACCAACTTTGGGCTCCAGAATGGTGAAGAGAAGTTCATAGTCACTCCCAAATTGCAGCCCACAGCTTTGTCGTGCCATGACAGAGCAATCACCCTTAAATGTGCCCCGTTAGTTGCGTTCTTCAAGTAATGCTTTGTTCTCATGCTCCTCGTCTTTGGTTTCACAAGGTACTGAGCCATTCTCGATGATTGAGTGCTGAATGAAGTCGGAGAGGGTCGCCGTGTCCGAGGTGGATAGCCGATCTGGGTCGTCCTCCTTTTTCTCTTCGTCTACAGAATACTTCCGGAAGTTCTCGTAAATTTTCCGTACATCCTCTGGGAGGTTTTTCTTCAGGTCTTTGTTTTTCCTCTTGGTCAGCTTGGAAGAGTTGGAGCCAAACTTGTTGATGATGTTATCTTCTGAGACACCTTGACCGTGTAAGGCGTTGAACTGCTCTGCCCCCTTGAGCCGTAGGTTGTTAGGCTTGTTGTTAATGCTCTCTTGGGATGAGGCCTTGAAACGTCCATTTTCTAATTCTGCAAAGACTGAGCGCTTCTCTGGAGAAAGCATGTCGAGAGAGTGAGCTCTCTGGTCTAGCCCGAGTCTCCGGCGCTCCATGCTTCTTATGGTGGCCGCTCTCTGGAGCTTGTCATGAATCTCTACGCTCAGCCGTCTACGGGTCTCCCTGAATTCTGCAGTCACGTTGGCTTTCCACTCTGCAGCATGAGCCTTAATTTCTCCAACCTAAACAAGAAGAAGAAACATGAACTTATAATTACATGGCAACATTATATTGTATTGCAACTATTCTGTACACTTGTTATGCATTCATTGAGCAAATCCATTTCAATAAAGAGACAAACATTAGCTTCAGCCCAAATAATCAGAAGCCAAGCCTATGTCATGGCAATACAGCTTTAGCTTTGTTTTCTGTTCTCTATCTGGGGATCCTGGAAGGCAGGGGCTCCTTATACCAGCTACGGGTTGCTAGGGGTTCCTTTTGAGCAATAACAGTTTCTTTCTCTCAGATATGTAACCACTGATACCAATGATTATTCTTAACTATCTGTATGCGTGTATTCTTTCCTCTGATCACCAATGTAAGGTACATTCTATCCTCTGATCACCAATGTAAGGAACATTCTTTCCTCTGATCACCAATGTAAGGAGCATTCTTCCCACTGACTACCAAGATAAGAAGCATTCTTCCCACTGACCTCCAATGCAAGGAGCATTTTTCCCACTGACCACCAATGTAAGGAGCATTCTTCCCACTAACCACCAATGTAAGGAGCATTCTTCCCACTGACCCCCAATATAAGGAGCATTCTTCCCACTGACCACCAATGTAAGGCACATTCTTCCCACTGACCCCCAATGTAAGGAACATTCTTCCCACTGACCACCAATGTAAGGAACATTCTTCCCACTGACCCCCAATGTAAGGAGCATTCTTCTCACTGATCACCAATGTAAGGAACATTCTTCCCACTGACCCCCAATGTAAGGTGCATTCTTCTCACTGACCCCCAATGTAAGGAGTATTCTTCCCACTGACCCCCAATGTAAGGCGCATTCTTCCCACTGACCACGAATGTAAGAAACATTCTTCCCACTGACCACTAAGGTAAGAAGCATTTTTCCCACTGACCACCAATGTAAGGGACATTCTTCCCACTGACCCCCAATGTAAGGAACATTCTTCCCACTGACCCCCAATGTAAGGAGCATTCTTCCCACTGACCCCCAATGTAAGGGACATTCTTCCCACTGACCCCCAATGTAAGGGACATTCTTCCCACTGACCCCCAATGTAAGGGGCATTATTCATACTGACCCCCAATGTAAGGAGCAGTCTTCTCACTGACCCCCAATGTAAGGTGCAATCTTCTCACTGACCCCCAATGTAAGGTGCAATCTTCTCACTGACCCCCAATGTAAGGCGCATTCTTCTCACTGACCCCCAATGTAAGGAGCATTCTTCCCACTGATCATAAGATAAGAAGTATTCTTACCACTGATCACCAATGTAAGGGGCATTCTTCCCACTGACCCCCAATGTAAGGAACATTCTTACCACTGACCCCCAATGTAAGGGGCATTCTTCCCACTGACCCCCAATGTAAGGAGCATTCTTCCCACTGACCACCAATGTAAGGAACATTCTTCCCACTGACCCCCAATGTAAGGGGCATTCTTCCCACTGACCACCAATGTAAGGAGCATTCTTCCTACTGACCCCCAATGTAAGGAGCATTTTTCCCAATGACCCCCAATGTAAGGAACATTCTTCCCACTGATCGCCAATGTAAGGAGCAGTCTTCTCACTGACCCCCAATGTAAGAAGCATTCTTCCCACTGACCCCCAAAGTAAGGCGCATTCTTCTCACTGACCCCCAATGTAAGGAACATTCTTCCCACTGACCCCCAATGTAAGGAGCATTCTTCCCACTGACCTCCAATGTAAGGGACATTCTTCCCACTGACCACCAATGTAAGGGACATTCTTCCCACTGACCCCCAATATAAGGAACATTCTTCCCAATGACCCCCAATATAAGGAACATTCTTCCCAATGACCCCCAATATAAGGAGCATTCTTCCCACTGACCCCCAATGTAAGGAGCATTCTTCCCACTGACCACCAATGTAAGGAGCATTCTTCCCACTGACCCCCAATGTAAGGAACATTCTTCCCACTGATCATAAGATAAGAAGCATTCTTCCCACTGACTACCAATATATGGGGCATTCTTCCCACTGACCACTAAGGTACAGAGCATTTTTCCCATTGACCACCAATGTAAGGGACATTCTTCCCAATGACCCCCAATATAAGGAACATTCTTCCCAATGACCCCCAATATAAGGAACATTCTTCCCAATGACCCCCAATGTAAGGAGCATTCTTCCCACTGGCCACCAATGTAAGGAGCATTCTTCCCACTGACCCCCAATGTAAGGAACATTCTTCCCACTGACCCCCAATATAAGGAACATTCTTCCCAATGACCACCAGTACAAACCTGTTGTGCAATTAGATTGCAATGTGTGTGGCCGCCTTTATCACGTCTGTTGAGTAATAAGAGAGCAATGAGGTACAATAAACAGATTAGCAGTCTGAACGCTGCCAAGCTCTGCAGTATTTCCCAGCTCCTCCGATTCCCCGTGTCATATTGTACACGCTGCGCTGGAGGGACGTGCCCGTGCTTATTAATCAGGAGATAAGCGCTGCGTGCATCGAGCGGAGGGCCCTCTCCCCAGTCAATCCCGCTCTCCTGCTCCCTCATACAAATAATACGTGGTCCACAGAATCAATAAAAGGATCCTCGCCGTGTATAATAAGGGCTTTATAACTAAGAGACAGAGCAGATACCAAGTGCCAGAAAATCAATGGCGGAGAGACAGAGAGCGCCAGCTTTCCTCGTTTACACATTGGAAAACCGAGGAGGACAGAAGACGGGATTCGAGAATTTTTCTTACTGTATTTAAAGCTGAAGTTGAATCTGCTACTATTTTGCTTTCCCTGGTTCCTCCCCCCTATCAACATGGTAATTAAAATGCTAAATAAAAGTTTTTTTATTCTCATTACAAACCTAATTATAGATCCAGTGATGTCATCACTGGGTCTCTGTTCTCTTCTCGGCAATGCAGGGAAGATCATGGCTGATGGGAGAATCCAGCAGGGTGCTGTGCATAGCTTCCTGAAAACATCACAGCCCCGTCTCAGTGCTCTTCTCAAGAGTCCTGATGCAAGCTGTGGGATGGCTCTTGGGAGGAGTTATGCAAATATCAAAATGCCTTGATGGGTGGGCGTCCGACTGGAAGAGTGGGCATTGCTAGGCAGTTTGTACATTACTGCAGACCACCCTAGGTAAAACCCACATGTGATACTGAGCCTCCACGATTGAAAGAACTAAAATCCAATAAATGAAAGGCACGGGCCAGGCACAGCAAGGGAGGAAAGCGCTAGATGATGCTGGACGTCCTTCAGCCAGGAAATGAGGCGGAGCTCTATCTGACTTGCTGCAGCTTCTAATGCACATTGTGAGAAGCTCACAGTGTGCAGTGAGATCAGAGTAAGCCATTTCAGTCCAGGAGAGGAGCTGCTACAACTGTTCAAGACTGAAGGGAAGGTTGAAGGTCAGCTTCAAGGAATTTATCTTCCACCTGAGTGGCCAGATCCACTTATTCCCCTCCCCCCTTCCACGAATTCAAGGTGCCACTCCTCTTCAAGGGCTTATGCACATGACCGCCTAGGGCCACACAAAGAAATGCTCAGAGCCACAGGTGCTGCGTCCAGCCACCCCATAGACATCAACAGGGCAGTGGATAAGGGGGTACCACCAGTCCTCCTGTATGGGGCCCAGGCAGCTGGGTGAATCGGATGTGGGCAGGGAGGGTGATCAGCACAGCGGGGTGTGGGTGGGGTGGGGGGCAATTCCTGGAACTGATCCCCTGTATGGCTCTCTCTGCAGCTGAAAGCTGGCTTCTTCTCCTCTGTGGGCTGTGGATAAGGGGGTACCGCCAGTCCTCCTGTACGAGGCCCAGGCCAGCAGGGGGGCCCAGGCAACTGGTTGAATCAGATGTGGGCAGAGAGGGTGGCTTCTTCTCCTCTTCTTCCCACTGGCATTCAGCTGCTGCAGAGGGCCATACAGGGGATCGGTTTCAGTGATTGCCCCTCCCCCCAGTGCACCCATCACCCTCCCTGTGCACCATACATTTCCCCCTGCTGCCCACGTCCCCCACCCCCGCAGTGCTGCCGGCTTCTTCTTCTTCCCACCGGCAGCTACAGGTATACAATAGGATCCTTTAGGATGGAAAGTGGGGGAAGGGTTTGGTAAATATGTCACATTTACCATCCCCTTCCTTTCCTGAATGAACACAATCAATGAGTGATCGGTACCAATCACTCACTGTGTTTATTCATAATTGAAGCATAGCAAACTGTTTTCTTAGATGGAGGGGGACCCTGTCAGGTTGGCTATATGGGGCAACATGGTTTCTAACAGCAGCCCTGGATGTGAATGGCTGTACATGGCTGTATATGTGAATACATAAAAACATAAAATACCAAAAATAGACAGTCTGCGTTCTGAGGTTTATGCCTCTATGCATACTCAGGTTTACCAAGTACCACCATATAGCAGCATACAGCCATGTGCAGCCATCTATGTCTATGGGTTGGCTGTACACAACACCTGTGCTCCTGGGCCCCAGGTTGGCTATGTGCATGAGCCTCAAAATGGTACATAATCAATCCTGCGGTGAGAAAAAGAGATAGTATACTCACCCAATCCCGACATCTGCAGTGCAGGGGGTGACATCGCCCTTCTGCCGGAGAGATCCTGCAGAATATAGAGTAGCCCAAATCTCACAAGAAGATGCTGCCGCACAGGGCAGGATTGTCTTTTCATGAGATGCAGGCTACTCAATATCTGGCCAGAGGCAGGATGACATTACCCCCACCTAGGAGATAGTCAGGGAAAGGTCATCAGTCCGCTGCAGGTGAGAGGAAACATTACCTCAGTCTCAGTTAGGTTGCAGAAGAGAAAACAGATTTACAGTTCTCTCAGGACTGGTAAGTCCTCATTTGTGACCCGGAATTAGGAGGCTTGGAGAGCCTTTGGAAGGAAAAAAGCTTTCAATCCTCAAAACAGCACTTTGGTCCTGAAAGGGTTAACCCCCACCTGCAGACATTTTTGGAGTACTCAGGGGTTCTCCCCCATCCAGGGTGAGGGATTTCGGGATGGTCTGGTTGCAGAAGAGAAAACCAATTTACATTTCTCTCAGTATTGGTAAGTCCTTAATTGAGATCTGGAATTTGGAGGCTCGGAGAGACTTCGCAAGGGAAAAAAGCCTCCAATCCTTAGAACAGGGACTTTGGTCCTGAAAGGGTTAACCCCCACCTGCAGACATTTTGCTCCTGCAGACATTTGGTCCTGAAAGGGTTAACCCCCACCTTCAGGATGGAAAGTGGGGGAAGGGTTTGGTAAATATGTCACATTTACCAGCCCCTGGTGAGGGGTTCCAGGATGGGCTGGTTGCAGAGGAGAAAACCGATTTACAGTTCTCTCAGTATTGGTAAGTCCTCATTTGGGACTCGGAATTCAGAGGATTGGAGAGCCTTTAAAAAGGAAAAAAGCTTTCAATCCTCAAAACAGCACTTTGGTCCTGAAAGATTTAACCCCCACCTGCAGACATTTTTGGAGTACTCAGGGGTTCTCACCCATCCAGGGTGAGGGGTTTCAGGATGGCCTGGTTGCAGAGGAGAAAAACGATTTACAGTTCTCTCAGTATTTGTAAGTCCTTAGTTGGGACCTGGAATTTGGAGGCTCGGAGAGACTTCGCAAGGGAAAAAGCCTCCAATCCTCAGAACAGCACTTTGGTCCTCAAAGAGTTAACCCCAACCTGCAGACATTTTTGGAGTACTCGGGTTCTCACCCATCCAGGGTGAGGGGTTCTGGGATGGTCTGGTTGCAGAGGAGAAGTCTTTAATTGGGACCTAGAATTTGGAGGCTTGAAGAGACTTTGCAAGGGAAAAAAGCCTCCAATCCTTAGAACGGGGACTTTGGTCCTGAAAGGGTTAACCCACCTGCAGAAGCCTGATAGGGAAGAGGAAACCATCAGCAGGTGTCTGAGTTGGAGTGTGAAAGAGTAACAGTAGCTGGAGGACTGTAGGCTGTTTATCTGGCGAGACCCTTCCGGACTCTTATGACCTTTCTGGAAATCCAGGACTTTAAAGACCCCGATGAGGGACACGTTTTACAGGCGGTGAGCAGAGGCTTTATTTTTGTGTACCAGAGATTGAATGAACTTTATTTTTTCTTGCTGATGATATATTTTTCTGTTTGCCTGTTTTGAAATTAAAAAGGACTGTTTGCTGTCTACCAGTGCTACCCAGCTCTCCCTTGTTACCATACACCGGTGATTAGGTGCACCGTTCTTGTACTTTCAACAGGACTTGGGAGTCGCCATAAAGTGCTTAGGTTCAAAATCCAAAAAATATGTTCTGATTAGAGTGCAAATATAGATAAAATATATAATAAATATAATGATACTTAGCTCCCCGGCAGAGGTAGACTGATGTGACAAGGGGTGGACTGACCATTCGGGCTCTCGGGCACTGCCCGAGGGCCCAGGCTCAGTAGGGGGCCCCATGAGATGCCCCTAGTACCTTTCATAGGCTTCTTTGGATGTGGTTTGAGTGTGTGTGAGGACACAGGGGCCCCATGATCCCCTATTGCCCGTTGGCCCCCATGAGTTGTCAGTCAGCCCCTGGATGTGACTGCCTCAGTGTGCTTTGTACAGCACTGCGGAATATGTCAGAGCTATATATAATAATACTAGTCTGTGACTATGGTGGGTTCTCTCTGATCTTGGTATTTGATGAGAGCCAGTAATACCCGGGGATGAAATGGTTAATATATAAAGAAAAGTATTGAGTTTCAGGGGATCGCCGGTAGCACCTCCATGTGACCTGAGCAGATGATCCTGTATAATACGATCGTATTTTTTTTTCCGTCTTAAAATCGTTACATTGTAAATCTTTAACCTGATCCTGAAATACGCGGAAATGCCTTGTATTCATATTGCCTGACTCTTTGTTATTTTGCTGGAAATTGATTACATCTTTGACTGGCTTTACCAAGAACATATGTTATCCTAGCACAAGGCGCCGCCCATATCATAGTGCCTGATAAGCACGCAGGCCGCGTTTGTATAGCTCTGTCTACCCCGGAGCTGCTGTCCACTTACTATATAGGGTATTGTGGAAACTTACTATATATATATATATATATATATATATATATATATATATATATATACTGTATGTACCCAAAGAACCCCCAGTGGGACTTTAATGCAGCAATAGGATCATACATTTACTGGAAAAGACATTTGGTTAAAAAAAAGTTTTTTAGCAACTTTATTACATACACATTTCCATTGTAATGTTATATACATGATTTCTAAAAAGAATATTGCTCTGAGAGTATTCTTACAAGAAAACTCTTAATACAAAAAAATGAAATCACACAGAAAAGAAAGAAAAAACTGACGCGTTTCCATCATTCCACATGTGTGCGTGTGTATATACTGTGTATATATATATATATATGTATTCATTTTATATATATATATATATATATATATATAATTTTTTATTTTTTTTAATCATACAGATGAAGGAACTCCCCCCTTCTAACTCACCCGTTGTCTCCGCCCCCTACCCACCTCCGAGCACCATACCTTGGTTCCACCCCTACCCACCTCCAAGCACCGTCCCTTGGTTCCACCCCCTACCCACCTCCAAGCACCATCCCTTGGTTCCACCCCCTACCCACCTCCGAGCACCATCCCTTGGTTCCACCCCCTACCCACCTCCGAGCACCGTCCCTTGGTTCCACCCCCTACCCACCTCCGAGCACCGTCCCCTGGTTCCACCCCCTACCCACCTCCGAGGACCGTCCCTTGGTTCCACCCCCTACCCACCTCCGAGCACCGTCCCTTGGTTCCACCCCCTACCCACCTCCGAGCACCGTCCCTTGGTTCCACCCCCTACCCACCTCCGAGCACCATCCCTTGGTTCCACCCCCTACCCACCTCCAGCTACCACTTCTTTTAGGGAATGCGGAGTCAAGTATCATTTTGTGGTGCTGAGTCATTTGTATATAATTTCTTAATGATAACAAGCAAATCAGTAAAATAATTCCCCTGAAGCCAGCAGCAATAGAGCCCCTCCTCCCCCCACCAACAATAATAGATTCCCCTAGCAACAATAACCCACCCCATCAACAATGGATTCCGCAACAAAATACTACCCCAGCAGCAACAGTAGATATCCCAGCTGTTAGCATTCATATACTCTCCAACAGCCAGCAACAATAGACCCCTCCCTCAGTAGTAGTAGTTCCATTCCAAAAACAATTGACCCCCCAGTATCAATAGACCTCTGCAAGAATAACAGACCACCATGAAAAAATAGATCCCCTTCAGTGACAATAGATCCCCCAGCATCAATAGACCTTTCAGCACATCCCAGCACCCCTTGCCATTACATAAATTCAGTGCTGGAGGTGCCAGAACTGTGTTCCCCCCGCGTTCCTGCTGAAAAATAGCCAATATATATATATATATATATATATATATATATATATATATATATACGGCTCAAAAAAATGAAAGGAACACTTTGAAAACCCATCAGATCTCAATGGGGAAGAATCTCCTGCTGGATCTCTATACTGACATGGACGGGGTGATGTGTGAGGAACGTAAGGACGCCCCATCGTTTGATGGAAATGAAAATGATCGACCTACAGAGGACTGAATTCAAAGACACCCCAAAAATCAAAGTGAAAAAATGATGCAGCAGGCGAGTCCATTGTGCTGAAATGTCATTGTAGCAACTCAGAATGGTCCTCAGTAGTTTGTGTGGCCCCCACGTGCTTGTATGCATGCCTGACAATGTCGGGGGAGGCTCCTAATAAGACGACGAATGGTGTCCTGGGGGATTTCCTCCCAGATCTGGACCAGGGCATCACTGAGCTCCTGGACAGTCTGAGGTGCAACCTGGTGGCGTCGGATGGACTGAAACATGACATCCCAGAGGGGTTCTATTGGATTTAGGTCAGGAGAGCATGGGGGCCATTCAATGGTATCAATTCCTTCATCCTCCAGGAACTTCCTGCATACTCTCCCCACATGAGTCCAGGCATTATCGTGTACCAGGAGGAACCCAGGACCCACTGCACCAGGAGGAACCCAGGACCACTGCACCAGGAGGAACCCAGGACCCACTGCACCAGGAGGAACCCAGGACCCCCTGCACCAGGAGGAACCCAGGACCCCCTGCACCAGGAGGAACCCAGGACCCACTGAACCAGGAGGAACCCAGGACCCACTGAACCAGGAGGAACCCAGGACCCCCTGCACCAGGAGGAACCCAGGACCCACTGCACCAGGAGGAACCCAGGACCCACTGCACCAGGAGGAACCCAGGACCCCCTGCACCAGGAGGAACCCAGGACCCACTGAACCAGGAGGTACCCAGGACCCACAACACCAGCGTAGGGTCTGACAATGGGTCCAAGGAGTTCATCTGGATATCTAATGGCAGTCAGAGTGCCATTGTCTAGCCTGTAGAGGTCTGTGCGTCCCTCCATGGATATGCCTCCCCAGACCACCACTGACCCACCACCAAAACAGTCATGCTGAACCATGTTACAGGCAGCAGAACGTTCTCCACGGCTTTTCCACCGGCCACTTTATTAGATAAACCTGTACACAAATTGCTAATCAGTCAATGACATGGCAGCAACTAAATGCATTTAGGCATCTAGACGACTTGCTGAGGTTCAAACTGAGCATCAGAATGGGGAAAAAAAGGGGATTTCAGTGACTTTGAAGGTGGCATGGTTGTTGGTGCCAGACGGGCTGGTCTGAGTTTTTCAAAAACTGCTGATCTACTGGGATTTTCATGCACAACCATCTCTAGGGTTTACAGAGAATGGTCCGAAAAATATCCAGTGAGGGGCAGTTGTGTGGATGAAAATGCCTTGTTGGTGTCAGAGGTCAGAGGAGAATGGGCAGACTGGTCTGAGATGATAGAAAGGCAACAGTTAGTCAAATAGCCGGTCGTTACAACGAAGGTATGCAGAATACCATCTCTGAACGCATAACACGTCGAAATTGAAGCAGATGGGCTACAGCAGCAGAAGACCACACCAGGTATCAAGGTGTACCTAATAAAATGGCCGGTGAGTGTACATTATTTTGTATTCCCATATGTTTATTGTGTGAGTACAAACTTTGTTTTTTACTGCTGGGGCACAGAAGGCTTTGGAGGAATTTCCCGAGCCCTGGTCTTGATATGGGTGAGGACCAATGCCCTAAAGCACGGGTGTCAAACTGGTGGCCCTCCAGCTGTTGCCAAACTACAAGTCCCATGAGGCATTGCAAGATTGACAATTACAAGCATGACGCCCAAAGGCATGATGGGACTTGTAGTTTTGCAACAGCTGGAGGGCCGCCAGTTTGACACCCCTGACCTAAAGGATACGTCTTTGGCAACCAAAAGGTGAAGCTCATTTATGGCTTCATAAGAATAGAGAAATACTTGTTGGTAGCCCGGCCATGGGTTCACTTTAAGCTGCCAGACTAAAACATGGCTGAACGTAACAAGTAGGACAGGCGATACTGGAAGTTCTGGCCGACATACCTCTTCTTTTGTCTTCTTGGATATCACACGAAGCCAGTCCCCGATCATACTCAGGACTGCGGCAAAGTACGCCAAGCCGACCAAGATCCAAAACCACACCATCGGTTTATACCACTCCCGGTACATGATGTCCGTGTTCCCTCCTGCAAGAGAAACCACACGCACCATAAAGAGGATTGTCTTGTATGTTGGATGTATCCTTCTCTATATGTACATTACATTTCTTTCAACAATATTAAAGTTTCGGGAACCCTAACAGCACGATAGTCATTTTTTTTTTCATTTTAGGGCCGGTTCACACCATAGAATCCCTTATGTATTATACATGGAGATCATATCCCCCCTTATGTATTATACATGGAGATCATATCCCCCTTATGTATTATACATGGTGATCATATCCCCCCTTATGTATTATACATGGAGATCATATCCCCCTTATGTATTATACACGGAGATCATATCCCCCTTATGTATTATACATGGAGATCATATCCCCCCTTATGTAATATACATGGAGATCATATCCCCCCTTATGTATTATACATGTTGATCATATCCCCCCTTATGTATTATACATGGAGATCATATCCCCCCTTATGTATTATACATGGTGATCATATCCCCCTTATGTATTATACATGGTGATCATATCCCCCCTGATGTATTATACATGGAGATCATATCACCCTTATGTATTATACATGGAGATCATATCCCCCCTTATGTATTATACATGGAGATCATATCCCCCCTTATGTATTATACATGGAGATCATATCCCCCCTTATGTATTATACATGGAGATCATATCCCCCCTTATGTATTATACATGGAGATCATATCCCCCCCTTATGTATTATACATGGAGATCATATCCCCCCTTATGTATTATACAGGGAGATCATATCCCCCCCTTATGTATTATACATGGAGATCATATCCCCCCCTTATGTATTATACATGGAGATCATATCCCCCCTTATGTATTATACATGGTGATCATATCCCCCCTGATGTATTATACATGGAGATCATATCACCCTTATGTATTATACATGGAGATCATATCCCCCCTTATGTATTATACATGGAGATCATATCCCCCCTTATGTATTATACATGGAGATCATATCCCCCCTTATGTATTATACATGGAGATCATATCCCCCCTTATGTATTATACATGGAGATCATATCCCCCCCTTATGTATTATACATGGAGATCATATCCCCCCCCTTATGTATTATACATGGAGATCATATCCCCCCTTAATCTCCTCTTCTCAATAGAGAATAAATTCAGTTCCTCTAACCTTTCCTCATAGCTGATCTCCTCCATGCCTCTTATCAGTTTGGTTGCCCTTCTCTGTACTTTCTCCAGTTCCCCAATGTTCTTTTTGTGAATTGGTGCCCAAAACTGAATTGCATATTCCAGATGAGTTCTTACTAATGATTTGTACTGGAGGGGGGGATAGTTACATAAATAGTATTAGTGATCAGTGATAGCATTATCACTGATCACTGTATTAGTGTCACTGGAGATGTCAGTGGCAATTAATCAGTTCCAAAACAAATTGAACAAAAAAATCTGGGTGATCAAGGATGGAATAAAAAATACCCAAATATACAACATCAAAATTTATTAACACAAAATCAAATAAAATACCCACTTTACTGGGTTTACAATCTACGTAAATCATATGTATATATACAATCAGAATTCATTTGCCACATACAGTGCCTAGAAAAAGTATTCCTCCCCCTTGGAATTTTCCACAATTTATAATTTGACAACCAAAAACGTCAAATACCAAAATGAATTTATTGGGATTTGATGTGATAGACCAACAAAAAGTGGCACATAATTGTGAATTGAAAGGAAAATGACTCCGGGAGGCTGAATACAAATGCAGCCACACTTCTCACAGATTTATTTGTAAAAACATTTTGAAAACCATTTCTCACTTTCCTTCCACTTCACAATGATGTGCCACTTTGTGTTGGTCTATCACATCCAATCCCAATAAATACATTGACGTTTTTGGTTGTAACATGGCAAAACGTGGAAAATTTCAAGGGGAATACTTTTTCAAGATGCTGAATATATTGTCAATGTGTTTTGCGGTATAGAAAACCGCTTCTTCAGGACCTCCTATCTCCATATGACACACATTATACATAAAACGGTTCTTTTTTTTTTTAAACCAGGTGATAAAAAAGGAAGAAGAAAAAGAAAAGGGAAAGAGAGCCGTCACAGGGTTCCAGGTTGTGGGGAGGCCAGTGGGAAACAACCATCAGGAGAGGGAAATTCCAAGGATTTATAAGCCCATGAAAACACTCATACACCCTCCCAACAAAAACAAGAAAGAAGGGACGCGGGAAGATTTTGTCTGAAAAGAGTCCAACCTATGCAGTTCCTCAAATAAGGTTTGTACACCATGTTGAACAACAGAACTACTAGATCATTAGGGTTTTGGCCAGCTATGGAACATTTCCTGGACTTCCCAAGTGTAACTACAAATGGGTTATAGATGCCTCTGAAATAAAAGGTAACAAGCCTCTTGCTATGATAGTCACAGCAGGTGATCAGCTAGTCCCCTCATTGCCAAGTCAGTGTAGCCTCCCCAGCGGTCTGATTATGTCCATATTTCTGTGCTCAAAGCGGTACATTTTTTTGCACGGAAATATGTATTTTTTTATTGTAGGCCTGTAATGTTTAGGAATAACTCACTGAAATCTGTCCGAACAAGAGTCTAGTAAACATCCCGGGTAGGATAAAATTTGAAACACGAAATCATAAATTATAATTTATTAAATAATCATAAAAAATAATAATATAATAATAATACATTTAATTCAATAATATAATCAAACCAAAAACACTGAAATTTGAAATGGAGCGCCAAGTTCGCACATCGCTGAGCAAAGTCGCAGAATCGTTTTCAGTGTCTGATGAGGAATTTCCCCCACCAATCATTATCACCCAATTCTGCAAGTGGTTCTGATTTACTATCGCTGTTCTCTAGCCGGTCTAAAACGGCGTCTGACCTAAAGGGACGCTTTTTGGACGCTATGGACATTTCTCAGTTTCCAGGCAGAAAGAACAGTAAAAATGCAGGCAGGGCGCCGGACAAAGCACTCGGGACAAAATGTATGTGAAATGGTTTGATACAGGAATGTTATACTATGAGATTTTAGTGTATTTAGTGAATGTCACTTTTTACATTTTCAAATTTCCCGCCAGTTCCATCCCCCGTACGCCCCGACGTCGCAGGGAACGGAACCCGGAAGACAGATGCCGGCATCGGCCGGAGGACATTGCAGGGGACACTTCAGGAGGGACATCGCGGGAGCGCAGGACAAGGTAAGTGAAGAAGAGATCCCGGAGCAACGCCACAGTATATTCCCGAGTGTAGCTCGGGGTTACCGCTTTTGGTGCTGAAACTTTACCCCAAGCTACACTTGGGAATACCGCCAGGGGGGTTAATGTCACCATCTTTTCAAACAGCCACCTGGTTCCGGCAATGCAATTAATTTGCTCCCACCCAATGTCAGTTAGTGTCAGATTGCCCGCCACTCTATCACAATCCCACTATAGGTCTCTGATCAACGCCATTAGTAGTATATGAAAAAAAAAAAAATTCCAGTATACATACAATAGTTTGTAGACACTACAACTTTCATGCAAACCAATCATTATACACTTATTGGGATTTTTCTTTTACCAAAGACATTTATGAAGAAATTTGATTTTTTTTTTATTGGATATATTTTATAACAGAAAGTAAAATATATTGTTTTTTTTTTTTTACAAAATGTTCACTCTTTGTTTATATAAATAAAAATAAACAAGCCCAGTGGTCATCAAATACCACCAAGAGAAAGCTCTGTGTGAAAAAAAAATATATATACATTTTGTGAAAAAAAAAATATATATAAATTTTGTTTGGGTACAGTGTTGCATGACTGCACAATTACCAGTTAAAGTAGCGCAGTGTTAAATAGCAAAAAAATGCCCTGGTCATATAGGGGGCAAAACATTCCAGAGCTGAAGTGGTTAAAATAATTAGATTTTGTTAATTATAACATAGTGGCATTCTTTATTGTCTTTTTATGTCTGTATGTAGTTCAGCTGCAGATGTCTCATGTAAAAACCTTTGTCTGGTTCAGACATCGAGGTCCTGATTTTTTTGCTGTCATTATATACTTTCTCAAGAATCAAGCAGCAGTTAAGAGATGAAAAAGAGGACATGAAAGAGAGGGACTTTTTTTTTTCCCTGTATGGAGGCCATCTCGAGAAATGTCTCCGGCATATTGGGGAATTATCTTTTATCGCTCACATTTAAAAGGCCCAATCCACCCAATGCTGAATCGCTCACATCACGGTTCTTCAAGTGTCTCAGAAATCTGACTATCACGATTTTCTTACAGTAGTTTCTCTGCCCCTTCTACCAGGCCACAATTACCCTCTCTTGCAGTGGACTCCGCAGTTATTTGTGCTACATTATGGAGAATCTAACAGGGAAGGGTGACACCATTCATGGGCTGCAGTATTTAGACAGAACTGTGAATTCTGATGGGGATGTCTCACTGCTAAAGTCTCCAAGATATATAACAATCCAAAATGTAAATGGCCTTACTTGTAACCATTCAAAACAGAAACAGATAATTTGGGTACAGCTTGCATGTAACCCCATCAGGGGGCTGCACATATGTCATGCTATCATTCTGCTGCCTATAGTCACTTGAAACTGATATCCGGTAACATAAAAAATCATTAACGGAATCTAAAAGCCCTAAATTCCAATCTGAACTAATGGTCAAGTGACATGCTCCTCTCTTTTGGACTGATGAGTGAGAGCCCCACACAATTACTGATGACATGAACGTTTCCCATTGGCTGGGTCTTAACAGGGACATTAGGATCCAAAGGGATCTCACAGGTCCACTGGAGGGGTTATTACAGAGCCCATTGGAAGGTTCCTCACAGGGTCCATTGGAGAGATCCTCACAAGGTTTATCATGGGTGTTCCCTAAAGTCCTGAAGATCATAGGGATCCTCACAATGTCCATAAGACGGGTCTTCACAGGGTCCATTATAGAGGTTCTTAGAGGGTCCTGAAGATTGTAGGGGTCCTCACAGGGTCCATAGGAGAGTTCCTCACATGGTCCTTTGGAGGGATCCTCATAAGGTTTATCATAAGTGTTCCCTAAAGTCCTGAAGATCATAGGGATCCTCAAAATTTCCGCACAGGGTCCATTATAGGGGTACTTACAGGGTCCTGAAGATTGTAGGGGTCCTCACAAGGTCCATCAAATTGGTCTTCACAGGGTCCATTAGAGGGGTCTTCTCAGAGTACTGAAGATCATAGAGGTCCTTAAAGGGTTCATGAGATGGGTCTTCACAGGGTCCAGTAGAGAGGTTCTTACAGAATCCTGAAGATAGTAGGAGTATTCACAAGGTTCATCAAAGTGGTTTTCACAGGTTCCATTAGCGGGGTTCTCTCAGAATCCTGAAGGTCATAAGGTTCCTCCCAGGATTCATGAGATGGCTCCTCACAGGGTCCATTGGAAGGGTTCATACAAAGTCCTATAGATTGTAGGTGTCCTTATACGATCCATCAGAGGAGGTCTGCTGATCCAGGATCCATAAGAGGGGACCTTACAGGGTTCATTGGAAGGGTCATCTCAGGGATTATTGGATGGGTCTTAACAGGGTCTTGAAGACTGTAGGGGTCCTCACAGGGTCTACCAGAAAGGTGCTCACAGAGTCCTGAAGACTTCAAGCAATAGAATCATAATGTCAAGATGCATTGTACACACTAATGGAAGAGACACCGCAGAGTGTCCCAAGATGGCTGAATCAGGTAAGTAAAAAAAAGGTGGGTCTGCACTTTTGTTATGGTGAATGAGTGGGAGTAAAGGGGGAGTTTGGGAGGAATGTAGGCTTTTATTTTGGGCCAGAAATAGGATTTCAGAGCAGGTCAGGGTAAAAGGTGGCTATACCACTAACTACAGGGGTGGGGGAACAAGATGGTTGGCCTGTGGGGGCACAAAATATTAATCTGCCTCTGCTTATAAGAATTTCATGTTCTCTGCCCTCTGCTTGGGCACTAAGCATGTCAGAAATCAGGATGAAAAACATGACTGTCACTCAACCTACAGAGGACCACACTGCTCGGCACATTCGCTGCGCCTCAGAGACTCGTAACACACTGTGTATCCTCATTCAAAGAGCATGCTGTTCACACTAATTGGAAGGAAAGTAATTAATTGAAAGCGGTTTTAATTGGGTGAGATAACAGCTAATGACTCCTACAAAGGCTGTTTTTTTCTCTTTAGATTCTTCAGGTTCTTCATGAAAAAAAGGAAAGACGTTTGCGGCGAACCCGTCGGGCGCACTTGTAGGCGATGATTTATTATCTGAAAAAGAAAAACTTTCCTTTGGGGAGAAGGAGACTTATTTTTAATAAACGTGACACCATTTATATTGCGTCATAAACAGCTGTTTTGGCTTCCTAGAATTGTCCTCTAGGCAAACCTGTCACTCTGACAAAAGATTTCCATTGACAACACTTAGAATAACTCAATCATTATGGTTAGAAGTCCTAGGAAAACAATGTATTTGCATTATATGAATGTAACTTGTACTATTATATACTCAAAAATATCTCATTCTCTAGATCAGGGGTTCATAACCTGCGGTCCATGGACCCCCTAAGTAGTCTCTGGAAGAGTTTCAGGGGGTCTGTGAGGGTCAGATAAGAAAATAACATTTACATTCACTTGCAGCCCCCCCTCCCCCTTGAATGAATCACTGGTTTCCTATTAAAAGAAATTTAAAACACTGCACCCTGCCCCTGCGTATAGAGGCCAACTACTACGCGTTTCTTGGCTCATTCTTGGCCAATGTTTGCCATTTAGGTTTGTATCATCATGAGGGTCCATAGCTTTCATCAGATTCTGAAAGGCGTCCATGACTCAAGAAAGAACCACTGCTATAGATTAACTATTGTCATCAGACTGACCATTTGGAAACTCGGGCACTGCCTGAGGGCCCGGGGTCAGTAGGGGGCCCCATAAGATGCCACTGGTACCTTTTTCATAGGCTTTTTTGAGTTTAGGCAAGGACACAGGGGCCCCATGATCCCCTATTGCCCGGGGGCCCCATGAGTTGTCAGTCCGCCCCTGATTGTCATCCAGGGTTCATAGAATCCTAGAAGTTGCTGATGGTTCCTTGAGCTGTGGCTGATGGCTCCTTCAACTGAGTGGCCATTTTCCAGAGTCATTTTCACGATTTAAATGATGCTTTTAGCTGTCCATGTGGGTGGTAATCTGACCACCATCATAGGGGGCAATATATATATGGGGCGTTTGTCCCACTGATCTCAATGACTTGGTATCAGCAAGGGTTTCTCAAGATCTAAGGCTTGTTTCACGTGGGCTTCAGCTTGTATAAGAGAAGTGTGAACAGCAAACTTTGTTGAAGCTTTTAAAGTACCATTCAACTCCAGTTTCTAAATGTTAAACACAGATCCTAATGGGGGTGCTGATTGCCACTTTAAGCAAGCTGCTAGCAGCCATCAGCAAGCTTTCAACAAGCTTCAAGTAGTTTTGAAGCATGCTAGCAGCTTTTCTAAAGTGGCAATCAGCACTCTCATTAGGATCTGTGTTGAACATTTACAAAATGGAGCTATATCATGCTTTAAAAGCTTCAACAAAACTTGCTTAATATTCTGCAAAGGCTTTGTAAATGGCAGTTGTTCAGACTGCTCTTATACAAGCTGAAGCCCATGTAAAACAGACCTTAGCTGCTACTGAGACAAAGATGAAAGCTGCCAATTTTGAAAATGCTAGCTTCTTGGCTGTCTCTAGAGTCTCTGACCTAGGGGCGGACTGACAACTCATGGTGCCCCCGGGCAATAGGGGATCATGGGGCCCGTGTCCTCGCCCACACTCAAACCACACCCAAAAAACACTATGAAAGGTACCAGTGGCATCTCATGGGGCCCCCTACTGACCCCGGGCCCTCGGGCGTTGCCCGAGCGCTCGAATGGTCAGTTCACCCCTGCTCTGACCTCAAAAAAGCATGGAGCAAGTAAAATCAGAACAGCTAATCTGCATGCTCATTCCAGGCCAGTACCTCAATAGGTATAGAAGCCAGAGGGCAAAAATCACAGCCAGGCAACTAACAGTTTCTGAAGGAGAGTCAGTCCATTTATGTTTCTCTGCTTGATAGTTTTTTTTTGTTGTTTTTTGGTGCCCTAAAATTTTACTCTGTAATTTAAACTCTAAGATTCTCATTCTATCCATGAGCAGTTTCACCAAAGGGGGGTTCCCCTTTAAATCAGTGTCAGTAAAGAAGCTGTATGAGCTCCCGGTGTAGAAGGAAGAGCATGAAAAATTCAATTAAGACACCAATAGGCAAAAAAGCAAAAACCTTTTAATGGTCCTGGAATTATTAAAGCGGCATCAATCAGCAGGCGTGGACCCTTTCAACGGTCAGATGTGATTCATGTATAATTCACGAGCAGATGAGATCACAGGAGAAGCACTGCAAGAGGGGACGTGGGGGAAGGGGGCGCAGGGGGCATTTACCAATACGAAGCAGAGTTCAACTGCTTGTTAACCCTTTCCATCACCGATGAGTGAGTGCAGAAATGGAAGACCAAGCCATTCTCTATCTCCAGGGAATGCACCAATAAAGCTCAGGACTTCCATCAACCGAGCATATACAGAACTAATTGTGATAGTAGCTTCATGCTGATCATAATTTATATAGATCTATATAGCACAGCAGGGGGAGAAAAACCGAAAACAACATCATTAAGGTCCAGGCAAAACCACACAAGGAATCAGAATTCCCATTATATGATCATTCCATATACACTATATTGCCAAAAGTATTGGCCCCGCCCTCCAAATCATTAGATTCAGGTGTTCCAATCCCCTCCATGGACACAGGTGTATACAATCAAGCCCCTAGGCATGCAGACTGCTTCTACAAACATTGGTGAAAGAATGGGTCGCTCTCAGGAGCTCAGTGACTCCAAGCGTGGTCCTGTGATAGGTGGCCACCTGTGCAATAATGACCATCTGTGACATTTCCTGGCTACTAAATATTCCACGCTCAACTGTTAGTGGGATTATAACAAAGTGGAAGCAACTGGGAACAACAGCAACTCAGCCACCAAGTGGTAGGCCACGTCACATGACAGAGTGGGGTCAGCGCATGCTGAAGTGCACAGTGCGCAGAAGTCTCCAGCTGTCTGCAGAGTCAATAGCTAAAGACCTCCAAACTTGGTGTGCCCTTCAGATGAGCACAACAACAGTGCATAGTGAGCTTCATGGAATGGGTTTCCATGGCCGAGCAGCTGCATCCAAGCCTTACATCACCAAGTGCAATGCAAAGCATCGGATGCCGTGGCGTAAAGCACGCCGCCACTGGACTCTAGAGCAGGGGAGACGTGTTCTCTGAAGTGACCAATCACGCTTCTCTGTCTGGCAATCTGAAGGACGTGTCTGGGTTTACCAGTTGTTTTTCAGGGGTTGAGCTTGGCCCCCTAGTTCCAGTGAAGGGAACTCTTAAGGCATCAGCATACCAAGACATTTTGGACAATTTCATGCTCCCAACTTTGTGGGAAGAGTTTGAGGATGGCCCCTTCCTGTTCCAACATGACTGCCCACCAGTGCACAAAGCAAGGTCCATAAAGACATGGAGGAGCCAGTTTGGGGTGGAGGAACTTGACTGTCCTGCACAGAGTCCTGACCTCAACCCCATAGAGCACCTTTGGGATGAATTAGAGCGGAGACTGCTAGCCAGGCCTCCTCCCCCGACATCAGTGCCTGACCTGACAAATGTGCTTCTGGAAGAATGGTCCAACCTTCCCATAGACACCCTCCTAAACCTTGTGGACGGCCTTCCCAGAAGAGTTGGAGCTGTTATAGCTGCAATGGATGGGGCCAACTCAATATTGAACCCTACGGACTAAGACTGGGAGGCCATTAAAGCTCATGTACGTGGAAAGACAGGAGGTCCAATACTTTTGGCAATATAGTGTATTTAGCATTAACGGTCATGGCAGCTTCTTCATGCTGATGATGGTCTATATAGATCTATATAGCGCAGCTTGGAGAAAAAAAATTGCAAAACAACATCACAAAGGCGCCACCAAAAACAACATGAAGGATCGGTAGAGCTCAGAATTCCCATCACCTGTGCGTTCCGTATACAGCACTAATGGTGATAGCAGCTTCATGTTGATGATGGTTTATATAGATCTCTATAGTGCAACAGAGAGAGAAAAACTGAAAATAACATCATAAAGGCTTATCCAAAACCACATGGAGGATCAGCTCAGAATTCCCACTGTCTGAGTCTTCCATATACAGAGCTAATTGTGATAGCAACTGCATGCTGATAATGTTCTATATAGATTTATTTAACGCAACAGGAAGAAAATATGAAAGAAACAACACAAAAGATCTGCCAAAACCACATGGGGGATCAGAGGAGCTCAGAATTCCCATCACCTGAGTGTCCAATGTAGAGCATTAATGGTGATTGCAGCTTCATGCTGACGATGGTCTATATACTGTAGATCTACACTAAATGGCCACTTTATTAGGTCCATCTTGCTAGTACCGGGTTGGACCCCCTTTTGCCTTCAGAACTGCCTTGATTCGTCATGGCATAGATTCACCAAGGTGTTGGAAACATTCCTTAGAGATATTGGTCCATATTGACATGAGTTACTGTTGCCTTTCTATGATCTCAAACCAGTCTGCCCATTCTCCTCTGACCTCTGACATCAACAAGACATTTTCCTCCACACAACTGCCGCTCACTGGATATTTTCTCTTTTTTGGACCATTCTCTGTAAACCCTAGAGATGGTTCTGCGTGAAAATCCCAGCAGATCATCAGTTTTTGAAATACTCAAACCATCCAGTCTGACGCCAACAACCATACCGCGTTCAAAGTCACTTGCTTCCCCATTCTGATGCTTGGTTTGAACTTCAGCAAGTCGTCTTCGCCACATCTAGATGCCTTTGAGTTGTGATTGGCTGATTAGCAGTTTGTGTTGCCAAGCAATTCAACAGGTGGACCTAATAAAGTGGCCGGTGAGTGTAGATCTATATAGAGAAAAACTAAAAACAACATCATAAAAGCCCCGGCAAAACCACACAAGGAGAATGTGGCAGACCCAACCAGGACGGGGGCTTTTGGAGGGGAATGCAGGCTAGCTTCTTGCCTACTGACTATGGGCCCTGATGTTTGAGGGGCTCTATTCTTTGGTGTGTGCCCGGGGCGACCTTTGGAGTAATTTTACTTTCGATTCAAGTCCATGTCTCCCCACAACACAGAGACTCTAAGTACTGGAGTGCCCAGATAACGATGTGAGGCCTAGACTCAGAGACTCGAAGCAGAAGATTATAATTGGCTCAAAACAACCTGATGCTGGGGTCTCCTGCTATTATGTGTAATGTGTTATAGTGTGTCCCTGTGTGTGCCTATCCTGTCTAGGTGTGGAGTGTCTCCCATTGTGTCATTTCCCCATTGTGTGCCTCCTAGGTGTGAATTCCCATTGGCAATACAGTAACCCATTGTTTCCATCTGGATGGGATTAGTCTTGTGTCAACCTTACCTCCTTACCTAATCCTTGTGGGATGATTATCCCAATGTGTAATATTTGTTTTTATTGTTCATGTGGGGACTACCCCTATTTGTGAAGCAGCTAAAAACCTGTATTTCTTTGGTTATTCCTTTGGTTTCTACCTCAACATCTTGTGTGCATACAATACTTGCGGTAAAGGCCTTGTATTAGCTCTCTGTCTTTTGGAAGGGTTTGGAGGGCTGGAGGCCTGTTTGGTGGAGGTGCCAGGCGGTCCGGCAGAGAAAATATCCACAACGGTTTGAATTGAAAAGTAAAAAAAAGAAGCAACGCATTTCAAGAAAATGGTTAGATACACACAAGTAGCATACATGCAAATTAGAACTCTTTTATTCATTTATTTTATTTCAGGGACTTATATAGCGCTGTCAGTTTACGCAGTGCTGTACATATATATTGTACATTCACATCAGTCCCTAACCCTCAACTCTTCAGGAGCATTTGCTGATATGACCATTTAGGCTCCCACACTTGTGCAACTTGTCATGCGACCTTGTGAGTTTCCAATGGCCCCCCCTTTCGGATCTGTGCGATCTATAGTCGCAGTGGTTTTGAAAAGGTTCCCGCACTACTTAGTGCCAGAGAGTGTAAAGTTGGTTCAAGGTCACACGCAAAGTTGCATCGAAGTCGCACGGGAAAATCACCCAACTTTGGAGACGCACAAGTGTGAATGGACCCTAAATGGCAGTTGTTGGAGTATCCCGTGACTCTAGGCGGCAGTTGCCAATAAATTTGACCAATCCCATTTTTTTTTTTACAGAACTGAAAAAGAGTAATTTTCTTTAAGTGTCCTCCAAATGTTTGGTTGAGCCTATATACACATATATATAGCAGATCTATAATACACTGCATGGTGACAAACTTCCCTCACCTGCCACATAGTCCCCAAATCCGACCGTCGTGAGCGTCACCACCACGAAGTAGATGGACTCCAGCTCCGTCCAGCCCTCGATCTGTTTGAAGATGACTGCGGGGATGGTCACAAACACCAGACACCCGGCCACGATGAACAAGATGGTGGAGATGACCCGGATCTTGGTCTGACTCACCTGCTTTTTCTAGATCAAAGAGAATGAAAAAGAGTGAGCTAAAGAGGAACTTTACTCCTAACAGTTTAATAACAATTAACGCTCTTTAACAAAATAATATACATTCTACATTAATATTTATGTGACTGAAATGAGTGTGTGCTGTAAATTGTCTCCATCATTGCTCCTGTTTCTGCTTTCTGGAGGCTCCCAATGATTCATGGCTAGGACCTGTTGATCGGTTGTGCCCAATCACAGCCCAGAGCTCTGTGTTGACAATCAACTCAGGGCTCTGTGCAGAGGGAACAACCTCTCTGTTTCTTATACCTGCAAAGCAGGAATAAGAAACAAATAATTATATTAGTAAAGCAGCACACATTACGCATTGATAGGCACACATTTGACCCTTTGATTGCCCCTAGATGTTAACCTCTTCTCAGCCAGTGTCATTAGTACAGTGACAGTGTATAGTATCACTACCCACCTTTCGAGCACCGTCCTTTCGTTCCACCTCCTACCCAACTCCCAGAACCGCCCGCTTTTAGAGAAGACAGAACTAAGTATCAGTTTGTGCTGTTAAAGTGTTACTAAACCCCAGACCCCGCATTCACTATATCCGCTCTCCCCGGACCCTGCATTCACTATATCCAGTCTCCCCGGACCCCGCATTCACTATATCCGCTCTCCCCGGACCCCGCATTCACTATATCCAGTCTCCCCGGACCCCGCATTCACTATATCCGCTCTCCCCGGACCCCGCATTCACTATATCCGCTCTCCCCAGGACCCTGCATTCACTATATCCACTCTCCCCGGACTCTGCATTCACTATATCCGCTCTTCGCTGCACCCTGCATTCACTATATCCGCTCTCCCCGGACCCTGCATTCACTATATCCGGTCTCCCCGGACCCCGCATTCACTATATCCGCTCTCCCTGGACCCCGCATTCACTATATCCGCTCTCCCCGGACCTCGCATTCACTATATCCGGTCTCCCCGGACCCTGCATTCACTATATCCGCTCTCCCCAGACCCCGCATTCACTATATCCGGTCTCCCCGGACCCTGCATTCACTATATCTGCTCTCCCCGGACCCTGCATTCACTATATCCGGTCTCCCCAGGACCCTACATTCACTATATCCGATCTCCTCGGACCCCGCATTCACTATATCCACTCTCCCCGGACCCTGCATTCACTATATCCGATCTCCCCGGACCCCGCATTCACTATATCCGCTCTCCCCGGACCCCGCATTCACTATATCCGGTCTCCCTGGACCCCGCATTCACTATATCTGCTCTCCCCGGACCCCGCATTCACTATATATGGTCTCCCCGGACCCCGTATTCACTATATCTGGTCTCCCTGGACCGCACATTCACTGTATCCGCTCTCCCCGGACCCACTATATGTGGTCTCTCTGGACCCAGCATTTACTATATCTGGTCTCCCCGGACCCTGCATTCACTATATCCGCTCTCCCTGGACCCCTCATTCACTATATCCGGTCTCCCCAGACCCTACATTCATTATATCTGGTCTCCCCGGACCCCGCATTCGCTATATCTGGTCTCCCTGGACCCTGCATTCACTATATCCGCTCTCCCCAGGCCCTGCATTCACTATATCTGGTCTCCCTGGACCCTGCATTCACTATATCTGGTCTCCCCGGACCCTGCATTCACTATATCTGCTCTCCCCGGACCCCGCATTCACTATATCTGGTCTCCCCGGACCCTGCATTCACTATATCTGGTCTCCCCGGACCCTGCATTCACTATATCTGGTCTCCCCGGACCCTGCATTCACTATATCTGCTCTCCCCGGACCCCGCATTCACTATATCTGGTCTCCTCGGACCCTGCATTCACTATATCTGGTCTCCCCGGACCCTGCATTCACTATATCTGATCTTCCCGGACCCTGCATTCACTATATCTGTTTTCCCACAGTACACACAACATGGAAATGCAATTATTTTAGTAAATATAAACTGCTAAATACTTTTTCTCATCAGCAGTATATAGCAGTCTTGTAACTTCTATCAGTGTCCAGCAGAGCACTGGTTACAGCTTGTAGGAGGAGTGTGCTCTAGGAGGATGCAGAACCCATCTATCTGGATAGCGCTGATTGGCCCTGTGCTGATCACATGCACTTTCCCAAGTAAAAAAAAAAACCCTCTCTAGCAATACACACTAAACTGAGCATGTGCAGAGTGACTCCACACCATATGTCTTATAAGGAGATAAGAGAGGGGCACTGGAAAAAGAGGAGGATCAGAGAAGACAGGATCAAACAGCCTTTCTATACAATGGGGAGCATTAACCCCTTAGGTTTCTTAGTGAGTATAACAAGCATGCTTTCCTGCATCTACAGACTGATTGTACTGTTGTGGGTTTAGTAACACTTTCAGTAATTTGCATTTAATTTGTTAATGTTAACAAGTAAATCAGTCACATAGATCCCCTGCAGCCTGCAACAAAAGCCCCCCCTCCACTCCCCAGCAACAACTGATCCCCCACCAACAACAATAGATTGCCCCAGCAACAACAGACCCCCTGCAACAAGACACCCCCAAAGAACAATCACAGTATATCTGCTATATGGCGGGGGGTAAGTGAGTAACCAAAGTGTAACTGCTGAGTCCTCATCATCATCATGGACCTGTCAGTAGCTTTACAAATCTGCATGAATACATTCCTGACAAGTCACAATATACAGGAACAGGATTGTCTGGTAAGATAAGCTCCACCTTTTGTCTAGGCTGAGAGCGCCCCCCCCTCCTGAACCATACCAAGCCACATGCCCTCAACATGGGGGGTTCTTTGAGGCTCTTCCCCACAACCCTGGTCAATGGCTGTGAGGGTCTGCAGGCGGGGGGCTTATTGGAATCTGGAAGCCCCAGATGCTGCCCCGCCCGAATATGGGGTACATGGTACCGCTACCCATTCACAAAAAAAAAAAAGAGTAAAAAATGACAGGAGACAGTCTTTGACAAGTCCCTTATTAACCCCCCCCTGGCGGTATTCCCGAGTGCAGCTCGGGGTAAAGTTTCAGCACCACAAGCGGTAACCCCCCCGAGCTACAAATGGAAAAACAAAAAGAGGGCGCACCGACCTAGTGCAGTATTGTTTAACAGTGGACGGCACAGTGGCTTAATGGTTAGCATGTCTGCCTTGCAGTAAATGGGTCATGGGTTCGATTCCCGATCATGGCACCTCCTGCGTGGAGTTTGCATGTTCTCCCTGTGCCTGCATGGGTTTCCTCCCACACTCCAAAGACAGTTTTGGTAGGTGAATTGGCTCCTGTCCAAATTGTCCCTAGTATGTGTATGTATGAATGCGAGTTAGGGACCTTAGATTGTACGCCCCTTGAGGGTTAGGGACCTTAGATTGTACACCCCTTGAGGGTTAGGGCCCTTATATTGTATGTCCTTGAGGGTTAGGGACCTTAGATTGTACGCCCCTTGAGGGTTAGGGACCTTAGATTGTACGCCCCTTGAGGGTTAGGGACCTTAGATTGTACACCCCTTGAGGGTTAGGGACCTTAGATTGTACGCCCCTTGAGGGTTAGGGACCTTAGTTTGTACACCCCTTGAGGCTTAGGGGCCTTAGATTGTACGCCCCTTGAGGGTTAGGGACCTTAGATTGTACACCCCTTGAGGGTCAGGGACTGATGTGAATGTTCAATATATATGTAAAGCGCAGCGTAAATTGACGGCGCTATATAAGTACCTGAAATAAATAAATAAAAGTATTTATTGAGAGAAAAAAGTAAGTTTCATACTCACAACAGACATAAAAAACACAGGCATGTCACACTGAACAAGATGTTCAATCCAAACAGCATCTGAGTCCATGGAACCCTGGATGACCAACTCTCTAACGCGTTTCGAGGACTCAGCCTCTTCCTCAGAGCCCTATCCTGCGGCGTTGCTCCGGGATCCCTTCAGCACTTACCTTGTCCTTCGCTCCTGCGATGTGTCCCCTGTAATGTCCTCCGGCTGATGCCGGTATCTGTCTTCCGGGTTCCGTTCCCTTCGACGTCGGGACGTACGGGGGACGGAACTGGCGGGAAATTTAAAAATGTCAAAAAGTGACATTCACTAAAATCACTAAAATCACATAGTATAACATTCCTGTATCAAACCATTTCACATACATTTTGTCCCGAGTGCTTTGTCCGGCGCCCTGCCTGCATTTTGACTGTTCTTTCTGCCTGGAAACTGAGAAACGTCCATGGCGTCCAAAAAGCGTCCCTTTAGGTCAAAAGCGGTTTTAGACCGGCTAGAGAACAGCGATAGTAAATCAGAACCACTTGCAGAATTGAGTGATAATGATTCGTGGGGGAAATTCCTCATCAGACACTGAAAACGATTCTGCGACTTTGCTCAGCGATGTGCGAAATGTCATGGAAATTTTGTATTGTTGGTTGAACTTTAAAGGTGTCATATATGAGTGTTATTCATATGTCTCTCGTGTGGCTTAATTAAAGCTCTGAAGGCTGCAATTGGGCCATGCGCATGTACAATGTATGTATTACAGTACTCAGCTCGGTAACGGATGAGATGGCGGATCTGCGCTTATAGACCGGCGTGTATGCCACCACGGCATTCGATGCAAATGCCGCCGGCGGTAGGCCGCGGGCCTGTAGCCACATATCAGCAGCATAGTACCACATGGACTTCGTATGGCCAGGCGCCAGGCAGTGTGAACTCCGTGTGTAGGCTCATGTAGATCTTACAAACCACTACCGACCTGAACTGTATCTGGATGGATGTGTTTTAATAAAGATCGTATCGGGCCCATTCAGATACAGACTGACACTGTTTAATCTAAGGGATGCTTGTACAGGGAATGGACATACTAGTAGGAGCTGATAGGATGGGAAGTTTGCTCTCCACCGAGAGCTCATGGGGGAGGGGAGGACTGGTTCAAGTGGCTTCCAGTATAGATAAGAGGAAATGCTACACTCCAAACAGGATGTTCATTCTCATGTATGGACATCCCTATGCATTGTTCTGTGGGAGGGGATTGACCTGACCCTCGTGTGTGGGGGCGTGTGTGTGCGTGTAATAAAACCGGAGGCTGGGATTGGAGGCAGTCTCTATGTGAATTCCAACAGCAACCTGAGAGTGTCGCCTGATCATTCCTGGGTAACGGGAGCTCCATTTCCCCACATCTCAACAGAGCTAAACCAGTTGGAGGCGCAGGAATCGTGGAGCTAAGCTGCAGTCACGGTAAGCGAAGTTCGCACAGCTTTATGGGGGATTTCTGCGCATCCAACTGCGAGTACTCACGGCAAGGAGAAATTTGTTCAAAGCGAGTTTCCAAGACAGAACTTGGCGCTATATTTCACATTTCAGTGTTTTTTTGTTTGATTATATTATTGAATTAAATTTATTATTATTGTATTATTATTTTTTATGATTTTTTATTAAATTATAATTTATGATTTTGTGTTTCATACTTTATCCTACCCGGGATGTTTACTAGACTCTTGTTCGGACAGATTTCAGTGAGTTATTCCTAAAAATTACAGCCCTACAATAAAAAAAACAATATATTTCCATGCAAAAAAATGTACCGCTTTGAGCACAGAAATATGGATATAATCAGACCACTAGGGAGGCTACACAAAAAAAAATGTCCCTTGAAGTAGATTCAACGTTAATCACGATGACCACCGACCCGAAAAAAAAAATCCTCCACACTTGATACTGGCTCCCGGCCATCTGACAGATGACAGTTCTTGAATACTGTGATGATGCTGTGACATCATCACGCGCTGTGATCAGCCAAAGCATTGCACCTGACCTGTGGTCTGGTGCATTGCTTTTGCCAATCACTATGCACGGTCAGGGCGCAGTGCATTGTGGGGTGCGGTGGGTGAACAGCCCACCGAATGCCCTTACCATCCGTGTGTTTGGCGAGCCCATGTTTGACTCGAACATAAAGCCCACCACTAGTTTTCTGTAGTGGGTAGAGCCTGCTAGGACCCCTCCCACAGGCTGTAAAAGTGATGATGTCACTTCTGCTTTTACAAGGTAATATCTGGGTTTGCAAAAACATATTTGGATCACACAACTGGATTATTATCCTGGCTGTTGAATATATTTAATAAAAAATAAATAAAAATGTGTCCCCCGAGTTCATCTTTAAATTCTAGAGAACCCATTATAAAAGACCCGCCCCACCGCTTTTCACTTCCCCATTCTGCTGTTTTATGACACAATTTCCACCCACGATCTTTCATCGAAATTTCTGGAAAGAAAAAAAAAATTTCACTTGCAGGAAATATGCAAATGAGCTTGTATGGCAATGAAGGAAAAAAAGAAAAAAGCGATTGGATATCAAGAAAGGTTGTACGTTGTGACATCATTTACCATTCTCAATGGAAGGCCTTCAGGGAGCGCTTAGGAGACCCCCAGAGGAAAAATAAAGATTGTCTCTTCGCCATGGCTTAGTAAATAGCTTGAACCTTGTTTAATCCCCCAAAACGAAAGCCGGAGATTGTGCCGACCGTTCCGTCCAATCAGACGCATCGCAGTGTGTCTAATCCTATTACTGTTACCATGGTGACCACACAAGGGCTTTCCTGCGCTTTTGTATTCAAGAGGCGTCAAGATGGCAGCCGGGCCGCTCGTGTTTGTATGGAGGGGGAATCCCAGCTGTATCGATTGGCCTTTCTATCAAATACCAACACTAAATCCAAGAATACACAATGTATCGAAAAAATGTACACAGATATACAATGTATCCAAACAATGTACACAGATATACAATGTATCCAAACAACGTACACAGACATACAATGTATCCAAACAATGTACACAGATATACAATGTATCCAGACAACGTACACAGATATACAATGTATCCAAACAACGTACACAGATATACAATGTATCCAAACAACGTACACAGATATACAATGTATCCGGACAACGTACACAGATATACAATGTGTCCGGACAACGTACACAGATATACAATGTATCCAAACAACGAACACAGACATACAATGTATCCGGACAACGTACACAGATATACAATGTATCCAAACAACGTACACAGATATACAATGTATCCAGACAACGTACACAGATATACAATGTATCCGGACAACGTACACAGATATACAATGTATCCAGACAACGTACACAGATATACAATGTATCCAGACAACGTACACAGACATACAATGTATCCGGACAACGTACACAGATATACAATGTATCCAGACAACGTACACAGATATACAATGTATCCAGACAACGTACACAGACATACAATGTATCCAAACAACGTACACAGACATACAATGTATCCGGACAACGTACACAGATATACAATGTATCCAAACAACGTACACAGATATACAATGTATCCAAACAACGTACACAGATATACAATGTATCCGGACAACGTACACAGATATACAATGTATCCGGACAACGTACACAGATATACAATGTATCCAAACAACGTACACAGATATACAATGTATCCAAACAACGTACACAGATATACAATGTATCCAAACAACGTACACAGATATACAATGTATCCAAACAACGTACACAGATATACAATGTATCCGGACAACGTACACAGATATACAATGTATCCGGACAACGTACACAGACATACAATGTATCGAAAAAATGTACACAGATATACAATGTATTCAAACAATGTACACAGATATACAATGTATCCGGACAACGTACACAGATATACAATGTATCCGGACAACGTACACAGACATACAATGTATCGAAAAAATGTACACAGATATACAATGTATTCAAACAACGTACACAGACATACAATGTATCCAAACAACGTACACAGAGATACAATGTATGCGGACAACGTACACAGACATACAATGTATCCAAACAACGTACACAGAGATACAATGTATCCAAACAACGTACACAGACATACAATGTATCCGGACAACGTACACAGATATACAATGTATCCGGCCAACGTACACAGATATACAATGTATCGAAAAAATGTACACAGATATACAATGTATCCAGACAACGTACACAGACATACAATGTATCCAAACAACGTACACAGATATACAATGTATCAAAAAAATGTACACAGATATACAATGTATCCAAACAATGTACACAGATATACAATGTATCCAAACAACGTACACAGACATACAATGTATCCGGACAACGTACACAGATATACAATGTATCCGGACAACGTACACAGATATACAATGTATCGAAAAATGTACACAGATATACAATGTATCCAGACAACGTACACAGACATACAATGTATCCAAACAACGTACACAGAGATACAATGTATCCAGACAACATACACAGATATACAATGTATCCAGACAACGTACACAGACATACAATGTATCCAAACAACGTACACAGAGATACAATGTATCAAAAAATGTACACAGATATACAATGTATCCAAACAATGTACACAGATATACAATGTATCCAAACAACGTACACAGACATACAATGTATCCGGACAACGTACACAGAGATACAATGTATCCGGACAACGTACACAGATATACAATGTATCGAAAAAATGTACACAGATATACAATGTATCCAGACAACGTACACAGACATACAATGTATCCAAACAACGTACACAGAGATACAATGTATCCAGACAACACACACAGATATACAATGTATCCAGACAACGTACACAGACATACAATGTATCCAAACAACGTACACAGAGATACAATGTATCCGGACAACGTACACAGATATACAATGTATCCGGACAACGTACACAGACATACAATGTATCCGGACAACGTACACAGATATACAATGTATCCGGACAACGTACACAGACATACAATGTATCCGGACAACGTACACAGACATACAATGTATCCGGACAACGTACACAGATATACAATGTATCCAGACAATGTACACAGATATACAATGTATCCAAACAACGTACACAGATATACAATGTATCCAGACAACGTACACAGATATACAATGTATCCGGACAACGTACACAGATATACAATGTATGCAAACAACGTACACAGATATACAATGTATCCGGACAACGTACACAGACATACAATGTATCCAGACAACGTACACAGACATACAATGTATCCGGACAACGTACACGGATATACAATGTATCCAAACAACGTACACAGACATACAATGTATCCGGACAACGTACACAGACATACAATGTATCCAGACAACGTACACTGATATACAATGTATCCAGACAACGTAAACAGATATACAATGTATCCGGACAACGTACACAGATATACAATGTATCCAAACAACGTACACAGACATACAATGTATCCGGACAACGTACACAGACATACAATGTATCCAGACAACGTTCACAGACATACAATGTATCCGGACAACGTACACAGATATACAATGTATCCAGACAACGTAAACAGATATACAATGTATCCGGACAACGTACACAGATATACAATGTATCCAAACAACGTACACAGATATACAATGTATCCGGACAACGTACACAGACATACAATGTATCCAGACAACGTACACTGATATACAATGTATCCAAACAACGTACACAGATATACAATGTATCCAGACAACGTACACTGATATACAATGTATCCAAACAACGTACACAGATATACAATGTATCCAGACAACGTACACAGATATACAATGTATCCGGACAACGTACACAGATATACAATGTATCCGGACAACGTACACAGATATACAATGTATCCGGACAATGTACACAGACATACAATGTATCCAGACAACGTACACTGATATACAATGTATCCGGACAACGTACACAGATATACAATGTATCCAGACAACGTGCACAGATATACAATGTATCCAAACAACATACACAGACATACAATGTATCCAGACAACGTACACAGATATACAATATAATATATAGTCTCAAAGCATAGCTGAGGAGATCTTTACATTACTTACGGACAATTCTGCTAAGATGACAATGATTTCTATATAGAATACATACTTTATATAGTATATTCTGTACATCATACTGCTCCTAATTCTCAATGGGAATCAATGGGAGGCATGCTGCATCTGATCCTCACCCCACCAATGTCGGCTATACCATGTACAGTATAACATTGGGAAGAGCTGCTGGATTTTTCAATCTTTTTAATACAAAATATATGAAAAATATTTTTAAAAAATACATTTTCATGTATACTGTACGTCTTTAAAAATACAAATCTACACTTTTGGAATTCATTTACAAATATATGTAAAAATATATGTTAAAATTACTTTTTTATATGTTAAAAAAAATCTGAATAATATATTTAAAAAAATATATTTTTAAAAAAAATATTTTTCATATATTTTGTATTATATAAAAAATGCATTTCAACATTCAGTATATATATATATATATATACAAGTGAAACTAAAAAAATTAGAATATCGTGCAAAAGTTCATTTATTTCAGTAATGCAACTTAAAAGGTGAAACTAATATATGAGATAGACTCATTACATGCAAAGCAAGATAGTTCAAGCCGTGATTTGTCAGAATTGTGATGATTGTTGCTTACAGCTCATGGAAAACCCAAATCCACAATATCAGAGAATTAGAATATTACATGCAATCAATAAAACAAGGATTGTACATAGAACAATATCGGACCTCTGAAAAGTAGAAGCATGCATATGTACTCAGGACTTGGTTTGGGCCCCTTTTGCAGCAATTACTGCCTCAATGCGGCGTGGCATGGAAGCTATCAGCCTGTGGCACTGCTGAGGTGTTATGGAAGACCAGGATGCTTCAATAGCGGCCTTCAGCTCTTCTGCATTGTTCGGTCTCATGTCTCTCATCTTTCTCTTGGCAATGACCTATAGATTCTCTATGGGGTTCAGGTCAGGCAAGTTTGCTGGCCAATCAAGCACAGTAATCCCACGGTCATTGAACCAGGTTTTGGTGCTTTTGGCAGTGTGGGAGGTGCCAAGTCCTGCTGGAAAATGAAGTCAGCATCCCCATAAAGCTCGTCTGCGGAAGGAAGCATGAAGTGCTCCAAAATCTCCTGGTAGATGGCTGCGGTGACCCTGGACTTAATGAAGCACAGTGGACCAACACCAGCAGATGACATGGCTCCCCAAATCAACACAGACTGTGGAAACTTCACACTGGACTTGCAGTGTGTGTCTCTCCATTCTTCCTCCATACTCGGGGTCCTTGTGCCTCTCCATTCTTCCTCCATACTCGGGGTCCTTGGGCCTCTCCATTCTTCCTCCATACTCGGGGTCCTTGGGCCTCTCCATTCTTCCTCCATACTCGGGGTCCTGGGGCCTCTCCATTCTTCCTCCATACTCGGGGTCCTTGGGCCTCTCCATTCTTCCTCCATACTCGGGGTCCTTGGGCCTCTCCATTCTTCCTCCATACTCGGGGTCCTTGGGCCTCTCCATTCTTCCTCCATACTCGGGGTCCTTGTGCCTCTCCATTCTTCCTCCATACTCGGGGTCCTTGGGCCTCTCCATTCTTCCTCCATACTCGGGGTCCTTGGGCCTCTCCATTCTTCCTCCATACTCAGGGTCCTTGGTTTCCAAATGAGATGCAAAAGTTGCTCTCATCAGAAAAGAGGACTTTGGACCACTGAGCAACAGACCAGGTCTGTTTTTCTTTAGCCCAGGTAAGACGCTTCTGGCGTTGTTTGTTCAGAAGTGGCTTGACAAGAGGAATACGACATTTGAAGCCCATGTCCAGGATCCGTCTGTGTGTGGTGACTCTTGATGCACTGACTCCAGCCTCAGTCCACTCCTTGTGAAAGTCCCCAACACTTTTGAATGGCCTTTTCCTGACAATCCTCTCCAGGCTGCGGTCATCCCTGCTGCTTGTGCACCTTTTTCTTCCACACTTTTCCCTTCCACATAACTTTCTATTAATGTGGTTTGATACAGCACTTTGGGAACATCCAACTTCTTTTGCAATTAGCTTTTGAGGCTTTCCCTCCTTATGGAGGGTGTCAATGATGGTTTTCTGCACAACTGTCAGGTCAGCAGTCTTTCCCATGATTGTGATTCCTACTGAACAGACTGAGAGACCATTTAAAGGCTCAGGAACCCTTTGCAGGTGTTATGGCTTAATTATCTGATTAGAGTGGGACACTTTGAGCCGAGAATATTCCACCTTTTCACAATATTCTCATTTTCTGAGATTGTGGATTTGGGGTTTTCATGAGCTGTAAGCCACAATCATCACAATGATGACAAATCACGGCTTGAACTATCTTGCTTTGCATGTAATGAGTCTATCTCATATATTAGTTTCACCTTTTAAGTTGCATTACTGAAATAAATTAACTTTTTGAGTTTCACCTGTATATATATATATGCTGCATGTTGAAATGCATTTTTCACATATTACAAAATATATGAAAAATATTTTTAAAAATATTTTTCATATTTTTTGTAATACAAACACATTTCAACATACAGTGTATATATATATATATATATATATATATATATATATATATTTATTGAAATATATTTCGAAATATATTGAATATGGCCAAGATTGTAGTAGGGAAGGATATTTTTAAAATATATTTCAAATATATTTCTCTTCCATATGGGTTTCCAGTAAGGAGTTGGCACTTATTGTGATCTGGTATTCTGGGAGCACCACACGTTCAATTTTGGGTTTGGATTGCTCTGAAGGCCTTATTTGGACCCTGGGAGTGGTCTTTATTTATTTATTTAAACTGGTTGTTTGGGGTTTTTTTTATAAATTTTCATACTTTTGGATTGGTTTTTCACAATTTATTTATGGTTTATGACTATGTCTATGGATTTCTATTAACATGTATAAGAATTATATGATGTTTTGTGAATTCACTTTTATTCACATATTTTATTTGAGATTACGTACCTTTTGGGCTCGTTTACACATGCTTCAAAATGTGGCATTGGAAACACTTTTTTAAAAGCACTCTGAATGCCAATCAAAGCCCCTGTCACTAAATAAAATGGAAAGCTTACAGTTCTGTTTACACATTGTATTTGTTTTGCTTCACTTCAAAAATGATACCCATGTTGCTTTCTTGGTGCTTCAAAGCATCTTCAAAGCCTTCATAGAAGTCTATGACAACATTTTGCTAACAGCACCTGCAGCTTTTTAGAGGCTTTTATTCAGATTTAGCTCCGCTCTGTTTTGTAGATATTGCAGGTATGAGATATCCCAGGACAAACTGGGAAATCAACAAGTTAACCCGTAAAGACGTCACCAGCAGTCACTTCTGGTTCATGGGTATATATTCTGGGAGTGTCTGGTGCAGACCTCACATTTGGAGCGCAGCGAGGAGCAGCAGGAAGGTGAGTGGGGTTCAGACTAGAGCAGAGCAACTAGCGGATGGCACACATAGTGTGCAGCATGGAAATCCTATAAAGGAAGCAAAGCCGTGACCAGACAGAGAGGACTGAGCAGCAGAGGATCAGCAGAGCTGGGGGGACAGGAGCAGGAGAAACTAGCAATGTCATACACGGTGAGCAGCATGGGAGCAATATAGCAGGAGGTGAGTGGGGACCAAAGAGAGAGGAGGATCAGCAAACCAGAGGATCAGCAGAGCTGGTGGTTACTACTGAGTGGGAGATCAGCAGAGCTGGGGGTTACTACTGAGCGGGGGATCAGCAGAGCTTGAGGTACTACTGAGCAGGGATCAGCAGAGCTGGGGGTTACTATTGAGTGGGGATCAGCAGAGCTGGGGGTTACTACTGAGCGGGGATCAGCAGAGCTGGGGTTACTACTTAGTGGGGATCAACAGAGCTGGGGGTACTACTGAGCGGGGATTAGTAGAGTTGGGGGTACTACTGAGCAGGGATCAGCAGAGCTGGGGTTACTACTGAGCAGGGATCAGCAGAGCTGGGGTTACTACTGAGTGGGGATTAGTAGAGCTGGGGGTTACTACTGAGCGGGGGATCAGCAGAGATGGGGGTTACTACTGAGCGTGGATCAGTAGAGCTGGGAGTACTACTGAGCTGGGAACAGCAGAGCTGGGGGTTACTAATGAGTGGGGATCAGCAGAGCTGGGGTGTCAGGAATCTAGGAATGACCAGAAAGGTGTGGACTGACACAGGAAAACGCAGGTTTCAGGTATAGTATAATAATACAGTTTATTATTAGCCACCCAGATATATATATATATATATATAAACGCACAGTGAGCAAACCAACCTTCCACTAATCTTAGGAGGTGCAGGAATACAGTCGTAGTCAGGGCTGGAGAGGTGGAACGGTCAGGCTGGCCGTAGGGTTCTGTAATGACCGTTTGGTGGTACCTCTAGCGGTCCTCAGGACAGGATTCCCCAGGGCGCGGAGTCTAAGTCCCAGTCTGCTTATTCACCAGGGCCCCTGATGGTGGGGATGGACTTGGAGCAGACAGGAACCAGGTCGCGGCCCCTGAGTACACCTGCTAGTGGTAGAGGGATCCGCCACAGGTATGTGCAGGTAGAAAGCCTGATGTGAAGAGGCAGAAGGTGTGAGCAGGGACGGCTGGATCCGTGCAGGATGGATGGATGGCAGAGTAGTTAGCGTGGTCAGAAGGGCCAGGTCAGCAACGTGCGGGCAGCAAGGTACCAAAGGAGCAGGCAGAGAATCGTCAGGGTCATAAGCTGGGTTCAGTAACTCACGGGCAGCGCGGTACAGGGGATCAGGCAGAAGGATGGTCAGGCAAGCCAGGGGTTCAACAGGAGACGGTCAGCAAAGGTCAGGATCAAGCAGGGTCAGCAACGAAGCAGAAACACAGGATACCAGGTACAGAGGCTCATGGGAAAACATACACCAAGGCCCAGATCACAGGCCTGGTCATACCTTAAATACACCTTTCTGCAATCAGCCCCAGGTTTGGCTGATTGCAGAAGTGAGCTTCTGGCTTCTGAGAGCACCCGCTGGTCAGCTCTGGTACTGCAGCCCACACGGCAGGTGAGTCCCACCACCAGTGCTGAGTCCATTCCTGACATGGGGGTTACTACTGAGTGGGGGATCAGTAGAGCTGGAGATTACTACTGAGAATGAGATCAGCAGAGCTGGGGTTACTACTGACTGGGGGATCAGCAGAGCTGGGGGTTACTACTGAGTGGGGGATCAGCAGAGCTGAGGGTTACTACTGAGTGAGGGATCAGCAGAGCTGGGGGTTACTACTGAGAGGGGGGAACAGCAGAGCTGGGGGTTACTACTGAGTGGAGGGAACAGCAGAGCTGGGCTTACTACTAATTGGGGCATCAGCAAAGCTGGGGTTACTACTGAGTGGGGCAACAGCAGAGCTGGCGGTTACTACTGAGAGTCAGATCAGCAGAGCTTGGGGGTACTACTAATTGGGGCATCAGCAAAGCTGGGGTTACTATTGAGCAGAGAATCTGCTGAATAAGGGTACTAATAAGCTGGGGATCTGCTGAATGGGGGTATTACTGAGCTGGGGTTCTACTAGGTCCCTTTAAAACAAATTAAAAATCAACACACACAGGGCATTTGCCAAACTTCATTAAAGCTTCAAAAAAGCACTACTAAAGCTTCACTGAAACATCACCGATGCATCGAAAACACGTAAAAAAGCGTGTTGATGCAGTAGGCGCTTTCATGTGTGTTAAAGTCAAAGCGAGTGTAAATAAGGCCTTTTGAGTATTATTTTGTAGTTTTCCAGTATCCAGATCTGCTGCATTCTTACGGTACACCCAGCGCATGCGATTTCTAGATTTAAAGTATTTGTATAGACCTGACATTGGAGTGAGTTTGTTTCATGTGATCAGTTTAGTAATGTATATGGGTTTTTTTTCAAGTTTTATTTTTTAGCACATAAAAAAATAATACAATGCAATAATCGTTATCTGATACTGAATGAGTGTACAAGAATAAACCATCACCAATATAATTAAAACATATTTAAAAACATCTTAAATTCTTTGAATCTTATTTCATTTAATTGGTTTTAATATCGATTTTTTTTTAAATTAGTTTTTACTGTCTTAAAATGAATTAAATGAAATATAATACATGAATATATATAACATAAATCATTTTAAGATTGATTTTTGCGTTCATTAGTTTTAACTCAGCTTTTACTAGGTTTAAATGATATCATTGATAGTTTACATATACAATTCTGTTCTCAAAACCACACAAAAATTGAACTTTGTCTATTAAATTGTATATATACTGTATATATATATATATATATATATATATATATATATATACAGTGGGGCAAAAAAGTATTTATTCAGCCACGAATTGTGCAAGTTCTCCCACTTGAAAAGATGACAGAGGCCTGTAAATGGCATCATAGGTAGACCTCAACTATGAGAGACAAAATGAGAAAAAAAATCCAGATAATCACATTGGCTGATTTGGAAAGAATTTATTTGCAAATTATGGTGGAAAATAAGTATTTGGTCACCTACAAACAAGCAAGATTTCTGGCTCTCACAGACCTGTACCTTCTTCTTTAAGAGGCTCCTCTGTCCTGCACTCATTACCTGTATCAATGGCACCTGTTTGAACTTGTTATCAGTATAAAAGACACCTGTCCACAACCTCAAACAGTCACACTCCAAACTCCACTATGGTGAAGACCAAAGAGCTGTCGAAGGACACCAGAAACAAAGTTGTAGACCTGCACCAGGCTGGGAAGACTGAATCTGCAATAGGCAAGCAGCTTGGTGTGAACAAATCAACCGTGGGAGCAATAATTAGAAAATGGAAGACATACAAGACCACTGATAATATCTCTCGATCTGGGGCTCCACGCAAGATCTGGGGTCAAAATGATCACAAGAATGGTGAGCAAAAATCCCAGGACCACACAGGGAGACCTAGTGAATGACCTGCAGAGAGCTGGGACCAACGTAACAAAGGCTACCATCAGTAACACACTACGCCGCCAGGGACTCAGATCCTGCAGTGCCAGACGTGTCCCCCTGCTTAAGCCAGTACATGTCGGGGCCCGTCTGAAGTTTGCTAGAGAGCATTTGGATGATCCAGAAGAGGATTGGGAGAAAGTCATATGGTCAGATGAAACCAAATTAGAACTCTTTGGTAGAAACACAACTCATCGTGTTTGGAGGAGAGAGAATGCTGAGTTGCATCCAAAGAACACCATACCTACTGTGAAGCATGGGGGTGGCAACATCATGCTTTGGGGCTGTTTCTCCGCAAAGGGACCAGGACGACTGATCCATGTACAGGACAGAATGAATGGGGCCATGTATCGTGAGATTTTGAGTGCAAACCTCCTTCCATCAGCAAGGGCATTGAAGATGAAACGTGGCTGGGTCTTCCAACATGACAATGATCCCAAACATACCGCCCGGGCAACGAAGGAGTGGCTCCGTAAGAAGCATTTCAAGGTCCTGGAGTGGCCTAGCCAGTCTCCAGATCTCAACCCCATAGAAAACCTTTGGAGGGAGTTGAAAGTCCGTGTTGCCCAGGGACAGCCCCAAAACATCACTGCTCTAGAGGAGATCTGCATGGAGGATGGGCCAACATACCAGCAACAGTGTGTGCCAACCTTGTGAAGACTTACAGGAAACGTCTGACCTCTGTCATTGCCAACAAAGGATATATAACAAAGTATTGAGATGAACTTTTCATATTCACCAAATACTTATTTTCCACCATAATTTGCAAATAAATTCTTTCCAAATCAGCCAATGTGATTGTCTGGATTTTTTTTTTCTCATTTTGTCTCTCATAGTTGAGGTCTACCTATGATGTCAATTACAGGCCTATGTCATCTTTGTAAGTGGGAGAACTTGCACAATTGGTGGCTGACTAAATACTTTTTTGCTCCACTGTATATATACACATATATATGTATATATACATACATACACATAAAATAAACATATGTTTTTATATATATATTTAAAAACACACAGAAATTGAACTTTGTCTATTTAATTGTGTGTGTGTGTATATATATATATATATATATACAGTCATGGCCGAAATTGTTGGCACCCTTGATATTTCTCCAGGAAATCATGTATTTCTCACGAAACGTATTGCATTAACACATGTTTTGCTATACACATGTTTATTCCCTTTGTGTGTATTGGGACAAAACAAAAAAAGGGAGGAAAGAAAGCAAATTCGACATAATGTCACACAAACCTCCAAAAATGGGCTGGACAAAAGTATTGGCACCCTTTCACAACTGCGGATAAATAAAAATGTTACAAGCATGTGATGCTCCTGTAAACTCACCTGGGGCAAGTAACAGGTGTGGGCAATATAGAAATCACACCTGAAAGCAGATAAAAAGGAGAGACGTTCACTTAACCTTTGCATTGTGTGTCTGTCTGTGCCACACTAAGCATGGACAACAGAAAGAGGAGACGAGAACTGTCTGAGGACCTGAGAACCAAAATTGTGGCAAAATATCAACAATCTCAAGGTTACAAGTCCATCTCCAGAGAACTAGATTTGCCTTTGTCCACAGTGCGCAACATTATCAAGAAGTTTGCAACCCATGGCACTGTAGCTAATCTCCCTGGTCGTGGACGGATGAGGAAAATTGATGAAAGATTGCAACGCAGAATAGTCCGGATGGTGGATAAGCAGCCCCAAACATGTTCCAAAGACATTCAAGCTGTCCTGCAGGCTCAGGGAGCATCAGTGTCAGCGCGAACTATCCGTCGACATTTAAATGAAATGAAACGCTATGGCAGGAGACCCAGGAGGACCCCACTGCTGACACAGAGACATAAAAAAGCAAGACTACAGTTTGCCAAAATGTACTTGAGTAAGCCAAAAGCCTTCTGGGAAAACGTCTTGTGGACAGATGAGACCAAGATAGAGCTTTTCGGTAAAGCACATCATTCTACTGTTTACCGAAAACGGAATGAGGCCTACAAAGAACAAAACACAGTACCTACGGTAAAATATGGTGGAGGTTCAATGATGTTTTGGGGTTGTTTTGCTGCCTCTGGCACTGGGTGCCTTGACTGTGTGCAAGGCATCATGAAATCTGAGGATTACCAAAGGATTTTGGGTCGCACTGTAGGGCCCAGTGTCAGAAAGCTGGGTTTGCGTCCAAGATCCTGGGTCTTCCAGCAGGACAATGACCCCAAACATACGTCAAAAAGCACTCAGAAATGGATGGCAAAGAAGCGCTGGAGAGTTCTGAAGTGGCCAGCAATGAGCCCAGATCTAAATCCCATTGAACACCTGTGGAGAGATCTTAAAATTGCTGTTGGGAAAAGGTGTCCTTCCAATAAGAGAGACCTGGAGCTGTTTGCAAAGGAAGAGTGGTCCAAAATTCCGGGTGAGAGGTGTCAGAAGCTTATTGATGGTTATAGGAAGCGACTGATTTCAGTTATGTTTTCCAAAGGGTGTGCAACCAAATATTAAGTTAAGGGTGCCAATACTTTTGTCCAGCCCATTTTTGGGGTTTTGTGTGACATTATGTCATATTTGCTTTTCTGCCTCTGTTTTATATTTGTTCCAATACATACAAAGGGAATAAACATGTGTATAGCAAAACATGTGTTAATGCAATACCTTTTTTGTGTGAAATACTTGATTTTCAGGAAAAATATCAAGGGTGCCAACAATTTCGGCCATGACTGTATATATATATATATATATATATATATATATAAAAATATATATATATATATATATATATATATATATATATATATATATATATATATAAAATAAATAAATAAATAAATATATATATATATATATATATATATATATATATATATATATAGTAACTATATATAACATTATAATTATATATACTATATTTTTTTATATTCATTTATATATATATATATAAAAATAAATGAATATAAATATATATATAAATAAATAACTATATATATAAAATAAATATATATATATATATATATATATATAAAATAAATATATATATATATAAATATATATATAGTAAATATATATATTATATATATATATATATATATATATATATATACACTATTTATAATTTTATTATAAACATTAAATATATTTTACATATTTTCAAATTTACATACCAAGACTGATTGTGCTACGTGTCACAAACATAAAATGAGTGAAAGTAGATGTCTCAATCGTAGCTGCACCCACTAAATATCACACACAAATATATAAATATTAAATCATCAAACAAAAAAAACTGTGTAGCGCTACCCACCAACATACAGTGCATATATGAGAAATAACTGAAAATGAACATAAAAGTCCATCAATATGTTCACAGTCCATAGCCGACGGAAAATCCAGTGCAAATGAAACAGCCCAAAAGATCCCACTAATAAACAAAATCTTCACCGCTTGTGTGCACCGACATTCACACCCTGCTTACCAGATTCTCAGACCTCAGAGAACGGAGGTCTGGCTACACATTGAGGGACAAAACCCAAATGGATGGATCAGAACGACATAGGTACTCCCAACAGATAAAACTGGCTCCGGATTATATTCATAGCAAACAAGAAAGAGAAGGTCTTTCATAGAGTAGTACTTAAAATGGCCACATTTATAGTTTCACCACAGATAATCTCCGTTATACTCTGTTGTCCCAGTGATGACATCCTAATGGACGAAACGCTTTGGGTGGAGCTACGCTTGTGACATCATCACACCACTCGTGGCATTGGTCGGGAATAAGAGAGATTGTAATGTCGGTATATGTTCTACACTTGTGAGTAGCTTTTTTATTTTAATAAAATGTGGCGGTTTTAACCACTTCCCGTCCGGCCCATGTATATAAACGGCCAGACGGGAGCAGTGCAGGGGCGGGTGGCCATTTATAAACGTCCTCCCCACTCCCACCTTGTGTGCGCTCCCTGGGAGCACGCAGCACCACGATCTGGTGTCCGCTGTGTCCTCCAGACACAGTGGAACACTGATCGTTGTATGCAGGGGCGGACTGGCAACTCATGGGGATAGGGGATCATGGGGCCCCTGTGTCCTTGCCCAAACTCAAAAAAGCCTATGAAAAAGGTACCAGGGGCATCTCATGGGGCCCCCTACTGACCCCGGGCCCTCGGGCAGTGCCCGAGTTTCCAAATGGTCAGTCCGCCCCTGGTTGTACAGGACCTCTGTGCGAGGTTCCGATTCATGTGATCACTGATTGGCCAATCAGTGATCACATGAAGAGTAGTAAGCAAGATGTCACTTCTGACATCATTACTTACTACGTGTGAAATCTGTGAATGATCACAGAGATCACAAGATACAGGGCTATTCACAACAGCCTTGTAACATGTGACAAGCTGTGACCAATCACAGCTCACTCAGTATTTCTCAATGACTGCAAGAATGCAGCCAGAGAGAAGGAGAAATAATTGCTTTTACAGCCTTTATGGGTGTAAAAGTGATCAGTGTAAAAAAAAAAAAAAAAAAAATCTTCATCACCCCCCACAAGTAGTACAGTGTCACCATGGTGACACTGTACTGCTAGGGTGATAGTATGTAAAAACAAAAAAAACATAAAAAATAATATAAAAATAATATAAAAAAATAAAATAAAAATGTAAAAAAACAAATTAGAAAAATTTAACTTTTTGGTTATAAACTGATTTGGGTTATTTTTTTGTTTACTAAAAAGATAATTGAATAAATTTTGGCCAAGATTTATGAAGAAAGATCATTTATTTGCAAAATTTTATAAAACAGTTTTTTCTAAATTTTTGGACTTTTTCATTTATATAGCAAAAAAAAAATCCCAGTGGTGAATAAATACCACCAAAATAAAGTTTTATCTGTCTCAAAAAAATACTAAAAAATTCATATGGGTACAGTGTTGCATGACCGCGCAATTGTCATTCAAAGTGTGATAGCTCTGAAAGCTGAAAATTGGCCTGGGCAGGAAGGGGGGGAAAGTGTCCGGACAGGAAGGGGGTGAAAGTGTCCGGACAGGAAGGGGGTGAAAGTGTCCGGACAGGAAGGGGGTGAAATTGTCCGGACTGGAAGGGGGTGAAAGTGTCCGGACTGGAAGGGGGTGAAAGTGTCCGGACTGGAAGGGGGTGAAAGTGTCCAGACTGGAAGGGGGTGAAAGTGTCCGGACTGGAAGGGGGTGAAAGTGTCCGGACTGGAAGGGGGTGAAAGTGTCCGGACTGGAAGGGGGGGAAAGTGTCCGAACTGGAAGGGGGGGAAAGTGTCCGGACTGGAAGGGGGGGAAAGTGTCCGGACTGGAAGGGGGTAAAAGTGTCCGGACTGGAAGGGGGTGAAAGTGTCCGGACTGGAAGGGGGTGAAAGTATCCGGACTGGAAGGGGGTGAAAGTGTCTGGACTGGAAGGGGGTGAAAGTGTCCGGACTGGAAGGGGGTGAAAGTGTCCGGACTGGAAGGGGGGGAAAGTGTCCGGACTGGAAGGGGGTGAAAGTGTCCGGACTGGAAGGGGGTGAAAGTATCCGGACTGGAAGGGGGTGAAAGTGTCTGGACTGGAAGGGGGTGAAAGTGTCCGGACTGGAAGGGGGTGAAAGTGTCTGGACTGGAAGGGGGTGAAAGTGTCCGGACTGGAAGGGGGTGAAAGTATCCGGACTGGAAGGGGGTGAAAGTGTCTGGACTGGAAGGGGGTGAAAGTGTCCAGACTGGAAGGGGGTGAAAGTGTCCAGACTGGAAGGGGGTGAAAGTGTCTGGACTGGAAGGGGGTGAAAGTGTCCGGACTGGAAGTGGTTAAATACTACACTATGAGAGACCTTCTTCTTGTTTGCTATTAATATAATTCGGAGCCAGTTTTATCTGTTGTCTGATCCATCCATCCATCCATCCATTTGGGACAACAGACAGACGGCAATAAAAACCTCGGTGTTCAAAGGGGAAAAGCAGAATGTATAAAGACCAGATTCCATTATATTCATACTTTTATGTGATAAAATACGACATGTTTCGGGATTCTCATTTCCCTTCATCAGGGATTGGTACTAAAGAACAAAGCAACGGCTGCCTCTCTTTAACCCCTTCACGCCAGCACCTCCCGGCCCATTAAAGGGCTTCTGACGCCGGGAGGTGGGGCGGGGTTTAGGGTCATGTGACCGCCATGATTGACTGTCATGGCAGTCACATGATCGGAAAGGTCCCAATCGCAAGGAGAGATCGGGACCTTTCTGTGGGGCACCAACACATGTTCCAGGAGCGCGCTGTCTCAGCACACGTTTGTGCGCAAATATGCAGCCGTTCCGCGTCAAGGCCCAACCACCGAGAGGCTGCATATTTGTGTACGCCCAGCGAGCAGAGGTTAATCATACAGAACATTGCAGAATCAGATTTGTAAACCTGACCCGTTTTTGTGGTTTTCATCGCCTTCCTCAGGGCTGAATGAAGTGCAATGTTGGTAGGCATCCCGTAGGCAGTCATGTAATAGTCAAGTGTGAGCACTAGTCAGGGCTGCTGTAAGAAACCACAGGGCCCCACACAGCCAACCATGCAGGGCCCCACCTTCCAAAAAAACACAGTTTACTATGCTTCTATTATGAATGTACACAGTTAGTGATTGGTACCAATCACTCATTGTGTTCATTCGGGAAAGGAAGGGGGCTGGTAAATGTGATGTATTTACTGGACCCTTTCCCCATCCTGAAAGATCTTATTGTGTGCTTGCAGCTGCTGAAAGGAGAGGAGGGAAACTGGCAGCACTGCGGGGGTGAGCCTGGGCAGCACGGGGGTAATTACTGGAACCGATCCCCTGTATGGCTCTCTCTGCAGCTGTTGAAAGGAGAGGAGGGAAGCTGGCAGCACTGTGGGGGTGAGCCTGGGCAGCAGGGAGTAATTACTGGACATGATCCCCTGTATGGCTCTCTCTGCAGCTGCTGAAAGGAGAGAAGGGAAGCTGGCAGCACTGTGGGGGTGAGCCTGGGCAGCAGGGGGGGTAATTACTGGAACCGATCCCTTGTATGGCTCTCTCTGCAGCTGCTGAAAGGACAGGAAGGAAGCTGGCAGCACTGCAGGGGTAAGCCTGGGCAGCAGGGGGGGGGGGTAATTACTGGAACCGATTCCCTGTATGGCTCTCACTGCAGCTGCTGAAAGGAGAGGAGGGAAGCTGGTACCACTGCAGGGCTAGGCGCAAAAAGGGGGCCTGGGCAGCAGGGGGGGTAATTACTTGAACCTATCCCCTGTATGGCTCCCCCTGCAGCAGCTGAAAGCCAGCAAGAGGAAGAGGAGAAGAAGGCAACTTTCAGCTGCTGCAGAGTTCCAGTAATTACCCCCTCCCACCATACCAATCACCCTCCCTGCCTATATCCGATTCACCTGCCTGGGCCCCCCTGCCAGCCTGGGCCCCATACATGAGGACTGGTGGTACCCCCTTATCCACGGCCCTGGCGCTAGTAGAAGAGTTCTTGTAGCATGCACTTACAATCAAAATCTGAGCAGAGTGGTCACTTCATGGGGGCTTATTAGCCATGACATCCCTGCTGAATCTCTGTGTTGGAACAATTCTACAATGTAAACTCTGAAGATGCTCAGATGATGGCTACAAAAGTGGGGGGGTGGGTTACGTAGTGTGGATGGGGGGGGGTGCCTAGACAAGTGCACTTGTCCTTCAAAAATGAAGATAATTAATAATACTAGTAATAATGATAATGAATTAATAATATACTTTGAATGTTCATAGACAAAGGGATTCAGGAATTCTTCATTGCACTCGGAATGCTTCACATAGGCCTCATTAAATATACATCATGCTTCTGCTCATTAAGATAACAGGCTCAGCTGGAATCCACAGTCCCAATAAGACACTCAGGGGCCAATTCCGCCTAATGAGAGGCCACCAGGAGAAGAGAAGAAGAATGCCACGAGCTTAAAGAAGAATTCCATTTATGGATATTGTATATATAGTAACATTGGTCCAGTTGGAAGTTGTACAGTACACACTATGCAGGATTCCTCTAGAGCACGGGTGTCAAACTGGTGGCCCTCCAGCTGTTGCCAGACTACAAGTCCCATGAGGCATTGCAAGATTGACAGTTACAAGCATGACTCCCAAAGGCCGAGGCATGATGGGACTTGTAGTTTTGCAACAGCTGGAGGGCCACCAGTTGATACAAGAAGTGCCATCATCAAGGATACAGAGGAAAGGTCTTCTTATTGGTGGGACTTTTACTGTACAATTCTATCGAATGGCAAGCTTGATGGTGTGGCTGCCACACTTTGTATTGTATCTTGTCTGTTTTAAGATGGTAAAAATAAAAATCGCATGTTCTTTTAACCACTTGCCAACCGCAGATAGCCAAATGACAGCTACACAGCGGCCGGCCAGTTCTGGGAGGGTGTCCTCCCAGAGCACGCTCTCCTGCGCACCCCCGGGGGCACGCACCTGGCGATCTCCGTGATCGCTGTGTCCTACGGACACAGCTGATCACGTGATGTGGTAAAAGGCCAATCACAGTGGCCTTTTACCACGTGATCAGCCGTGTCCAATGACACACTGATCACCGGGAAATGCAATTGCCAGTTCTCGACTGCACTTTCCTCACGCTGTCAGAATGTGAGGAAAGTACTGCCGAGAACCGGCAGTTGTCAGAGCAGGGATCGGCACTGATCATCAGTGCCCTGATGATCGGTGCCCAGCATTGCCACCCACCAGTTCCGCCCACCTGTGCCCAGCAGTTCGCCCACCTGTGCCCAGCAGTGCACCCACCTGTGCCACCCAGCAGTGCCACACACCTGTGCTCAGAAGTGCCACCTACCTGTACCCAGCAGTGCACCCACCTGTGCCACCCAGCAGTGCCACACACCTGTGCTCAGAAGTGCCACCTACCTGTACCCAGCAGTGCCACCCACCTGTGTCCACCCACCTGTGCCCACCAGTGCCACCCACCAGTGCCCATCAGTGCAGCCCAGCAGTGCTGCCAGTCAGTGCCACCAGTCAGTGTCCAGCAGTTGCGCCAGTCAATGGCTAGCAGTGCCGCCAGTCAGTGCCCAGCAGTGATGCCAGTCAGTGCCACCTATCAGTGCTGTCTATCAGTGCCACCTATCAGTGCCGCCTCATTAGTGCTGCCTATCAGTTCCACCTATCAGAGCCCATTAGTGCTGCCTATCAGTGCCCATCAGTGCTGCCTATTAGTGCCCATCAGTGCTGCCTCATTAACGCACATCAGTGAAGGAGAAAAATTACCTGTTTGAAAAATGTTATAATAGAAACAAAGAAACTTTTTTTTTTCCAATTTTTTGCATTTTTTGTTTATAGCGCAAAACGTAAAGTGCCCAGCGGCGATTAAATATCACCAAAAGAAAGCTCTATTTGTGAGAAAAAAATGAGAAAAATTTCATATGGGTACAATCTTGCATGACCGCGCCATTGTCAATCAAAGTGCGACAGCACTGAAAGCTGAAAATTGGCCTGTTAAAGAAGGGGGTATAAGTGCCCGGTAGGCGAGGGGTTAAACTGTTGAATTGTCAAGCTTGCCATTTGTGCCCTTAAAGTCCCACCAATAAGAGGACCTTTCCACTCATTCTAGGACAGGATCACCAGCTGAAAATAAAGGAAAAAAGCTTAAAGTAAGAAAACGAAAGCAGCCTCCACATCCGGGAACTCTGAGGCTGCAACATCTTTTTTAGGTTTACATACACTTTAAATATGGGAAGTCCCACCGTTCCCTGGTGGCGCCTATCAATGGAAGTGTCACCTTCCTAATGCCGTCATTGAATGCTGATTCTTACCCTGAAAACCTTCTCGACTCTTGCAATGCTCTTCCCAAAGATGGTGCCCAGCTGATCCCCAATTCCAGCCAATAGGAAACCAAAGAGTGGAATTCCAAATATCGCATAGAGGATGCAAAATATCTTTCCTCCTTCTGTGCTCGGCGCTATGTTCCCATAACCTGTCATGGAGGGCAGAATGGAATTAGAACATTCAGTATACAAATACAGTTTATATAAAATCATAAACAAAAAAATAGGAAGACCAACTACTCCATATTGTCCAATTTTAGTATATTTAAAGCCTAACTCAATTAAAAACTGCTTTCTATGCTTCAATTTGTGAATGAACAGGAAGCTGGTCAGCACAGGGCTCTTCCCATTCATTCACTGTCCAGTGCAGCTCAAGCTGCAAAGAAAAGGGATTGGGGAATCCCTGTCCTCAGTCCCCTTTTCTGTCTCAAAAGTGAGATATCAGGGGTCTGTTTAAAGCCCTGATATTTCACCAAAGCCCCCAATGGGGCTCCTAAAAAATTAAAAAAAAAAAAGTCATATTGTAAAAAATTAAACCCCTGATATTTCACCAAAGCCCCCAAAGGGGATCCTAAAAAATTGTAAACAAAAAGTCATGTTGTAAAAAATTAAACCCCTGATATTTCACCAAAGCCCCCAATGGGGCTCCTAAAAAAATGTAAAAAAAAAAGGTATATTGTAAAATATTAAACCCCGGATATTTCACCAAAGCCCCCAAAGGGGCTCCTAAAAATAGTAAAAAAAAAGGTCATATTGTAAAAAATAATTTAAAAAATTGCAATAAATAAACAAAAAAATTAAACAAAAATACAACTACTGCTACTGGGTGTGTGTGTGTGGAGGGGGGGGGGGGGACACTAGCAAAAAACAATCGTAAATGTTGGAATGTTTATTTAGAGAAAAAATGTTTTAATACATTTTAAAATGATTGTTTACATTTACTTATAAGAGTGTGTGTGCCTATGCGTGTATGTATATACAGTATATACAGGGGTTGGACAAAAATATGGAAACACTACATGATTTGCAGGTTTGAAAGAGACACGACATGTTTCGCATTGAAAGTGGAAGTGATGTCAGAGCTTATTGAGCTTCAGCCTGGGTTCACATACATGCGATGCAGTATATCGCATGTGATTTGCAGAGGAACCGCACCGCATTCCTGTGCAAATCACATGCGATTTGTGTGCGGTGCGATTGGAGCTAGAATCGGATCGCATGGATATTCACACCTAAGTGATCCGATTCTGCGCATCGCACAGCATTTTGCGGACTGCTTTCGGGGTGTTGTTAACTTAACATACACACCCTCAGCGGTTCGCATGAACGGGGTGCGATTCTGATGCGGTGCGGAATTTGCACAGAAAATGCTGCAAATTCCGCACCGCATCAGTGGGAAGCAGGGCTCAAAGAGGGCAAATTGTTGATGCCAATTACCTGGTGCCTCTGTGACTGAAGTTGCCAATATACAGTTGTGTTCAAAATAATATCAGTCAGACATCACTAACCGGATCAATCACTGTTTTTGGTAGAAATGATATTTCTACATGGCAAATAATTTCCTAGCAGGTGTAGTAGAGTAATAGAAATCCAACAGACCCAACAGTCATGACATGCATGCTGCTGATTCTGTGTCATTGAATCACTCATTGAAAGGGGCGTGTTCAAAATAATAGCAGTGTGGAGTTCTATTAGTGAGGTCATTCATTCTTTGAAAAACAGGTGGCAGTTATTGCCCTTATTTAAGGAAGGAAGGCAGCAAATGTTGTACATGCTGGTTACAGTGCATTTCTCTCTGAAATTCTGAGGAAAATGGGTCGTTCCAGACATTGTTCAGAAGAACAGCGTACCTTGATTAAAAAGTTGATTGGTGAGGGGAAAACATATAAAGAAGTGAAGAAAATGATCGGCTGCTCAGCTAAAATGATCGCAAATGCTTTAAAATGGCAACCAAAACCTGAAAGACGTGGAAGAAAGCGAAAAACTACCATTCGAATGGATAGAAGAATAGCCAAAATGGCGCGGACTCAGCCAACAATCAGCTCCAGGAAGATGAAAGAAGGTGTGACGTTCCCTGTGAGGACTGTTACAATTAGAAGACGTCTATGTGAAGCCAAGCTATCTGCAAGAAGTCCCCGCAAAGTCCCACTGTTGGAAAAAAGATGTGCTGAAGAGGTTACAATCTGCCAAAGAGCACACTGACTGGCCTAAAGAGAAATGGCGCAATATTTTGTGGACTGATGAAAGTAAGATTGTTCTTTTTGGGTCTAGTGGGCGGAGACAGTTTGTCAGACGACCCCCAAACACTGAATTCAAGCCACAGTACTCTGTGAAGACCGTGAAGCATAGTGGTGCAAGCATCATGATATGGGGATGTTTCTCATACTACGGTGTTGGGCCTATTTATCGCATACCAGGGATCATGGATCAGTTTGAATACATCAGAATACTTGAAGAGGTCATGCTGCCTTATGCTGAAGAGGAAATGCCCTTGAAATGGGTGTTCCAACAAGACAACGACCCCAAACACACCAATAAACGTACAACATCTTGGTTCCAGACCAACAAGATGGACGTTATGGAGTGGCCAGCCCAATCCCCGGATCTTAATCCAATAGAAAACTTGTGGGGTGACATCAAAAATGCCGTTTCTGAGGCAAAACCAAGAAATAGAGAAGAACTGTGGAATGTGGTCCAATCATCCTGGGCTGGAATACCTGATCACAGGGGCCAGAAGTTGGGTGACTCCATGCAACACAGATGTACAGCAGTTCTCAGAAACAGTGCGACTACAACCAAATATTCATGAAGTCATTCAAAGGAAAGCAAAATCTTCAAACATTTCTCAGTTTATATAGTGAATGTTTGAGTTTGTAAAAAAGAATACAAACACTGCGATTTTTTTGAACCGTCTAATATTCACTTTTCTTCCATTTTTTTAGAGGAACAACACAAATTTGATATATTTTTCTTCATGTTTTGATTTGGAATAGAATGTGTCGTGTTCCCAATGCATTTGTGTGGATGGAAATAAAAGCTATTAGAAGGATTTTCAGCATTATTCACTTTTTTCAACACACTGCTATTATTTTGAACACAACTGTATTTCCGGTGTCACAAGGTGCAGCATCAAAGGTTATATACAGTTATGGGAAAACATCGTGTGATAAGTATAAGCTCAGTCCACATGGTCAATTGACCGAAAGAGACAAAAGGACACTGCGCACGATAGTGACCCAGAACAAGGAAACAACTGCTGCAAAAGTGACTGCAGAGCTCAGTCTTAGTCTTCCAGAGCCCGTGTCCACAAAACCTGTGCGGAGGGAACTTCATGAGCAGAACATCTACAAGCGAGCTGCAACTGCCAAACCACTAGTGACCGATATTAATGCTCACAAGAGGAGAGAGTAATGCAACACCCATAAATTGTAGACTATTGATCAACAGAAGACTGTAATATGGTCTGATGAATCGAGCTTCACACTGTTCTCAACCACTGGTGGCACGTGTGGCGAACACCATCCCAAGCTTACCACCAAAACTGTCTTGTGCCAACAGTAAAGCATGGTGGCGGCGCAGTCATGGTTTGGGCAGCCATATCTTGGTCTTCTGCAGGTCCCATCATCACCTGGAAAGGTAGAGTGACTGCCAGCAGCTATGTACAAATGTTGGCCAACCATTTGCACTCCATAGTGAAGAGATTGTTTCCCGAAGACAGCGCCATTTACCAAGACAGTAATGCTCCGATTCACACAGCTGGTGTTTTCAAATCATGGTTAGATGAGAATGCAGGCAAAGTCTCACACCTTCCCTGGGCGCTACAGTTGCCGGACCTCAATATCATAGAGCTGCTATGGTTAATTTTGGAGAACAAAGTTCAGGCTCCTTTTCTGCCTCCAGCATCTCTGCAAGAACTGGAACGATTTTTGCATGAAGAGTCATATTAGATTCTATTATCCACCATCCATGACTTATATTTGTCAATTCCCAGGAGAATTCCCACCGTCTTGGATGCCAAAGGCGGTCCTACACCATATTAGGCAAAGATTTTGTTCTTTTACCTGGTGTTGTCCAACCCAACCCATATATATATATATATAATATATTTACAACATATGTGTGTTTGAGCTTTGGGGAGCACACCTTAAGGCTGACCACACCTATGGCCCCTGTACTTGGTCACACCTGTAGGTGCGAGCCAAGGCTTAATGTGGTGACCCCTGCTCTAACCCTTTCCCATTCCATCCAAAACTATGTATATATATATATATATATATATATATATATATATATATATATATATATATATGTCAAGTGCACAACGGTGATCAGTCACAATGCATAGCAATCAGGCCCTCCCAAAGGCCATATATAGAAAAACAAAAATTTCATTGCTGCACATAAAAAACTTTATTATTGAAAAATCACCATACAAAAGGGTGATCCAAAAAAATGGACAAATCTATACATCACAGTGCTCAACTTTTGTTGAACACTATGATGTATGGCTTTGTCCATTTTGTTGGATACCCCTTTTGTATGGTGATTTTTCAATAATAAAGTTTTTTATGTGCAGCAATCCAATTTTATTTTATATACCGTATTTTTCACTCCATAAGACGCACTTTTTTCCCCCCAAAAAAGGGGGGAAAATGTCAGTGCGTCTTATGGAGCGAATATAGAGCGGCCGGTCCGGTATTTCCACCGCCGCCGTGCAGAATACCGGGCCGGCCGCTCAGCTCTGCAGCGGGACCTTATGGAGAGGACTGCTGACCTTTGGGGAGGTGGGGAGCGGGTACCTGAATTTGACAGGTACCCGCTCTTACTTCTTTGTTCTTTGATCTTACCTGTTCCTCTATCCAGCGGCGCGCTGTCTTCCCGGCTTCTGTAGTGTGGGCACTGGGCATGACAGCCGGGTGCCAAGTGCGCATGCGCAAGAAGCGGTGCTTTTTGTGAATGGTAAGGCGGTACCTGGGACACATGACAGAAGCCCAGAAGCCGCTGGACCAATCACAAAGCGTAAGTGCTTCTCACTCATGCGCACTGGGCACCCGGCTGTCATGCCGAGCGCCGACACTACAGAAGCCGGGAAGACAGCGCGGCGCTGGATAGAGGAACAGGTAAGATCAAAGAACAACTCCGCGGAAGTAAGAGCGGGTACCTGTCAAATTCAGGTACCCGCTCCCCACCTCCCCAAAGGTCAGCAGTCATCTGTACTGTCCGCAGTCTCTGGTCATCTCCTGTGCTGTCCGCAGTCTCTGGTCATCCCTGTACTATGTCTGCAGTCTCTGGTCATCCCTGTACTATGTCTGCAGTCTCTGGTCATCCCTGTACTATGTCTGCAGTCTCTGGTCATCCCTGTACTGTGTCTGCAGTCCATGGTCATCCCTGTACTGTGTCTGCAGTCCATGGTCATCCCTGTACTGTGTCCGCAGTCTCTGGTCATCTCCTGTACTATGTCTGCAGTCTCTGGTCATCCCTGTACTGTGTCTGCAGTCCATGGTCATCCCTGTACTGTGTCTGCAGTCCATTAGTTTAGAATTTTTTTTTCCTGTTTTCTGCCTCTAAAACCTAGGTGCATCTTATGGTCAGGTGCGTCTTATGGAGCGAAAAATACGGTATATATATATATTATATATATATATATATATATATATATATATAGAGAGAGAGAGAGAGAGAGAGAGAGAGAGAGAGAATATAAATACATATATATAAAATATATATATATATATATATATATATATATTAAAAATGATGTATGGCTTTGTCCATTTTTTTGGATACCCCTTTTGTATGGTGATTTTTCAATAATAAAGTTTTTTATGTGCAGCAATCCAATTTTATTTTAGAGAGAGAGAGAGAGAGAATATAAATATAAATAATATAAATACATATATATAAAATATATATATATATATATATTAAAAATGATGTATGGCTTTGTCCATTTTTTTTGGATACCCTTTTTTATGGTGATTTTTAACAATAACGTTTTTTATGTGCAGCAATCCAATTTTATTTTAGAGAGAGAGAGAATATAAAATATATATATATATATAGATATATATTAGAAAAAATATATAGATATATAAAATGTAAATACACAATGTAATGATTGTCTCAGTGCTAGTTTGTTCCGTCTGTCCTTCTTGGTGTCCGCTCTAAGATCCGATTTCCAATCGCACACAAAGAACCAACATGCTTACAATTTGCTCTTAAAGCTCTCTGGATGGGCCCCCAGGGGCCTCATGGATTAAACATGAAGAGTAAAATGATTTCATGCATTTTTAAGGGTCACAAGCATTGCACACTGCTTGCGGCTTTCTACCGTCTTCGCAATTTCCATAAACCTTAATAAATAGAATGTTGGCGGGATAATAAACCCAGAGAGACTTTGCAGCATTGCACTTTTCAACTCACACCCACTGAGAATCTGTCATATAGCAAGATCTCAGTGCTGGAGATCCAAATGTAGAAATCACTCTATTCTTTTTCCGCATTCAAGGTGCTCGTGCTGAGCAATCGGAAAATCAGCACCTTTTATTAACAGAATGAGAGGCTGATGGTGAGAGATATAGAAATGTGTCTATACCAGGGGCGGACTGACCGTTCGAGCACTAGGGCACTGCCCGAGGGCCTGGGGTCAGTAGGGGGCCCCATGAGATGCCCCTGATACCTTTCATTGGCTTTTTCATAGGTTTTTTTGGGTATGGGCAAGGACACAGGGGCCCCATGATCCCCTATTGCCCGGGGGCCCCATGAATTGTCAGTCCGCCCCTGATCTATACCACATTTTTCATATGACTCGATTTTACACACTTTTCCAGAATGTCATTTAATATACTGATGTGTAGTTTCTCTCTCTGTACAGTATCTTAGACAGTGAAATCAGCACCTTACCTAAATGTCGCCCCCCCCCCCCCCCCCCCCCCCCCCCCCCGAGATCAAATCAGTGACATTTATCTCTCTCATTGTGTTTAATGAAATATTGTGGGTGTGTCAGTGTGTTCATACTGCAAATTCTTGTGATTACCAGTCACCAATCAGATTTAGTCCTCACGCACACGGGACATTTTTACATCGGCTGTTTTTGGCTTTTTACCTTTTTTTCTACATCCAGTAAACCCCCCAGCATGTTATCCTATGTGTCACTACACTCATAGACTGGAATCAACGTTTTTTGACAGGGACGTTTTTTGGCTGAAAAAAAAACCCAGAACTAGTGGGTTTCTAGAAGAGTTTTTTAGCTGTAAAAAATGCTCTAATGCTGAAAACGCGGTAAAACATCGCAAACCAGCATTTTTGGACTTTTTCTGACCCCCCAAATTTTTGTTTTGTAAAAAAAACACAAATGTGGAAAAACTTGGGAAAAAGCAGCTAAACGCAGCAAAACGTGGCTAAACGCTAATGCAAAAATGCTAAAAAAAGCTGAAAACCGCACATTTTTAACGTGACTTTACACCCCGTATACAATGGAGCCTCTAAGTCAGTGGTTCTCAACCTGTGAGTTGCGACCCCTTTGGGGGTCGAAAGACCCTTTCACAGGGGTCGCCTAAGACCATCGGAAAACACATATTTCCGATGTGTAAAGAGCAGCTACTGTGTTCAAAGCAGCTACTGTGTTGAAAGCAGCTACAGTGTTGAAAGCAGCTACAGTGTTGAAAGCAGCTACTGTGTTGAAAGCAGCTACTGTGTAGAAAGCAGCTACTGTGTTGAAAGCAGCTACTGTGTAGAAAGCAGCTACAGTGTTGAAAGCAGCTACTGTGTTGAAAGCAGCTACTGTGTTGAAAGCAGCTACTGTGTTGAAAGCAGCTACTGTGTAGAAAGCATACTGTGTTGAAAGCAGCTACTGTGTTGAAAGCAGCTACTGTGTTGAAAGCAGCTACTGTGTTGAAAGCAGCTACTGTGTTAAAAGCAGCTACTGTGTAGAAAGCAGCAGTATTGAAGGTAAAACGACATTTCATAAATTATAATTACTGGGTAAATAATTTATGGTTGGGGGTCACCACAACATGAGGAACTGTATTAAAGGGTCGCGGCATTAGGAAGGTTGAGAACCACTGCTCTAGGTGATACTGTTGTTGTTTTGTTTTTTAAATATAACAAACATGTCTATACTTACCTGCTGTGTGTGGTGGTTTTGCACAGAGCAGCCCGGATCCTCCTCTTCTTGGGACCCCCGCCAACACCCCTGGCCCCTCCCTCTTGTCGGGTACCCCAAATAGCAAAACAAGAAAAAGAGAGGAAGGGGCCTCTAAGAGCAGTATTGACAATTTATTTAGTAAGAAAAAGAGAAAGAGAGGCGCCTTCCTCTCTTTTTCTGATATCCATCTGGCACCTTTATCCTACAGCTACAGAGGTTGGGCTCCAACAAGCGTGCCCTATATAATATACAGCCCCATAGCAAACACCTTGCAGGCTCCCAAGCCGTGGTTCTGCGTGTCCATTCACATACAGAGCCATGGCTCGGCCCATGGCCCCTCCCTTTCCTGAATGGCTCACTGGCTGTGATTGACAGCCAATGGCTCCTGCTGCTGCCTCAGCCAATCAGGAGTGAGAGTCCCCGGGGAACTAAGGCTCTTGTGGACATCGCTGGATAAGTATTAGCGGGGAATGGGGAGCTGCTACACACAGAAGGTTTTTTACCTTCATACATAGAATGCATGAAGGTAAAAAAATCTTGAGACTTTAGAACCACTTAAAAGTAGAACTAAAGGCAAAACTTTTTTTCTCATGTTGGATAGACTAAGGGGGAAGTTATAACCCCAAATTTTTTTTTTCCATCATTGTCCAATTGAGGAGACTTCCCTTTACTTCCTGTCCCAAAACCGAAACAGGAAGTGAGAAGAAATCCCTCCAAAGTGAGGGAATCCCTGGTTGTCACCAGAACTAGTGTCTCCATTGGAAGATTTCCTGTTCTGATGATAACCCAGAATTTCAGATTTCCTTTCACTTCCACTCTCAGTGATATGGAGTATGGAGGGGTTGAATCTTCTATTAGGTTTGTACTGCTGTCTATGTCCCTGCTGGAGAGATTCGCCCTTCTCTATTTGTCCTGTTGACCATTGCCATTGGAACCAAAAGGTTGCAAACCGGCATTTTTGGACATTTTTTTGGACATTATATATAAAACAAAACAGGAAGTGAGAAGAAATCCCTCACAAGTGAGGGAATCCCTGGTTGTCACCAGAACTAGTGTCCCCATTGGAAGATTTCCCTTCTATTACCGTTCTGATGATAATTTCCTTTCACTTCCACTCTCAGTGATATGGAGTATGGAGGGGTTAAATCTTCTATTAGGTTTGTACTGATGTCTATGTCCCTGCTGGAGAGATTTGCCCTTCTCTATTTGTCCTGTTGACCATTGCCATTGGAACCAAAAGGTCGCAAACCAGCATTTTTCGACTTTTTTTGACCAAAGAACCCCTAAAACTTACAGTTTTGAGGGGGAATCTTTCAATGGTGACACCTGTTCTGGTGACAACTAAGGGGGGATTTTCCATTACTTCGGAGCGATTCTCCTCATTTCCTGTATTGTCTGTAGGACAGGAAGAGAAGGGATATCTCCCCAATGGGACATTGACAACTAAAAAAAATCTTGGTAGTCCTTCAGGGAGTACAACATTTTACAGCTGTCACCAGAACAGAAATAGAAGGAGACTCTTCCAATGGGAACGCCCCTTATGGTGAAAAATTGGAGGGGTTTTCATTTCATTTCTCATTTGTAAGAGATTTCCTTTTGTTTCCTGTTTTGTCTCCAGGACCTGAAGAGATGGGAAATCTCCCCAGTGGAATACAGACATCTAAAAAAAAATCTGAAAAATTCTTCATGTAGTAATAGATTGCCCGATGTGTAATTAACAAGTGATACATTTTTTGTTTTGGACAGTAGACTGGCAGCCGTACTGGATTTGTCATAGGAATTCCATGAACGGGTGGATGGGAAAACACAAATATAGGATAAAAAATAGAAAAAGAAAAACAACCTCTAAAATTCCAGAATGATATTTTGTATAGGATCATCCATCTTCAGGACTAAAAACATATAAAACCATAAAAATAATCAATGATTTATCTAAAAAGATCTTAAAATACTATAACAAATTCACAAATGAGGATGAATATGAAATTATTAGAATTTCATCTGAAAGAAATGAAAAAACATAAGAAAAAGGGAGTGAAAAAAAAATGATTGGGAACACTTTGACTTGAGAAATTTGCATAGAAATCTCATCACCGGATTAAGATTGCATGAATCACCAATAATTAAGTCGTGATTCCTAATATGATATATTGTATATAGATAATATTAAAAATAACCTTCTATTGATCAAACGAAATAATACAATAGATTTTAATATCTATTTCCCAAGTAATTGTTATTTTTTAATGTTTTTATTGGACATTTCCAGATTATAAGTAACAAAACAAATTTTTACATAGTATCGTGAAATAAATGCACAATGTAAAACGGCACATGTACAAAACTCAATTGCAACCCACTAACAAAGATTCCTTAAACACAAGTAATTGTTTTTAACCTCAGTCTCTGTCCGAATCACACACCTACTGAGCAACATATCTGACTGGATGTCACTCCACTTCCTTAACCTGAACCTCTCCAAGACAGTTTCTTGTCTTCCCCCCCAGCCCGGACACCACCCCCCATTGACTTCTCCATCACGTCCAACAACGCCACCATCAAACCCGCCCCGCAGGCCAGAGTACTTGGTGTCATTCTGGACTCCAGCCTATCCTTCCAGCCCCAAGTCCAATCTTTAACAAACTCCTGCAGACTCCACCTCCGCAACATCGCCAAAATCCGCACGTTCCTAACCCCAGAAACCACTAAACAGCTCATCCACTCCCTCATCATATCACGACTCAACTACTGCAACTCCCTCCTCACTGGCCTGCCTCGCCGCTGGCTATCCCCGCTTCAGTCCATCCTGAACACGGCTGCCAGACTCACCTTTCCAACCGCTCCGTTTCTGCCACCCCCCTCTGCCAATCCCTCCACTGGCTTCCGATTGCGCAACGGATCAAATTCTAAATCCTAACACTGACGTACAAAGCCGTCCACCATACTGCCCCGAACTACATCACTGACCTAATATCCAAGTACCGTCCAGCACGCACACTCCACTCCTCACAAGACCGCCTTCTCTCTAGTTCCCTGGTCTCCTCCTCCCATGCCCGCCTCCAGGACTTCTCCAGGGTGTCACCCATCCTCTGGAACTCCCTGCCCCAAACCATCAGATTATCACCTACTCTCCTCTCCTTTAGGCGCACCCTGAAAACCCATCTCTTCAGGGAAGCCTACCCCACCCCCTGCTAACTTGCCAACCTCCTCCACTCTTCCTACCACTCCATCCCCCACAGCTATCTCCTCCTGTGTCACCATCCCCTCCCTCCTAGATTGTAAGCTCCAAGGAGCAGGGCCCTCGATCCCCTCATGTTTTGCATTGTATTGGTATTGTTCTGTCACATGTTCTGTCCCCCATTGTAATGTACAGTGCTGAGCGAACTATTGGCGCTTTATAAATACTATATAATAATAATAATAATAATAATGTAAAGTTATTGCTTACTTTTTTCTTTCCCCTCTTATCACTTATTTTTTTTTCTTCCTATCCCCCTTTTAATGCCTTTGCATTCCTTTCCAGGTTGTTTATAGTAATTTTGTGTTATTCCTTATTTGTAATTAATTTTAACTTTGTTTTATAACTATAAGTTATTGATTATATTCAATGGCAATGCTTTTATATTAATCCTTTTTTCTTATACTATCAGAATTTTGTTTTTGATGAATCAATTTTTTCTATTCATATTTTCTATGTTTATAATCCCTAAATAAATGGAGACTTTCATAACCCCCCAAATTTGTTGTTTTTTTTTTTTGGCGATCTTAAATAAAATACAATACTGGTCCGTTATACATAGAGTGGTGCTTTTATTCCCTTTCCTACAGCTTAAAAAATCTGACAGAGGTTCTAACCATTAACTGATTAACTTGAGATTTTTAATAAAATATACATGGATATTAGATATGACCTTCTACTGAACAGGCTGAATAAATTTTAATTTTTAATTCATAAGTGTTATTAATTAGAACTTATCACTTATTCATTTTTTCATCCCTCCTTTTTTTGGCTTTTGTATTCTATTCCACATACTTTATAGTAATTTTATATTAATCTTTATTTGTTATGCTTTAACAGTATAATGATTTTATTTCAGATATGTTATTGATTATATGTGCATAGCCCTAAAGAGATGAGGACCTTCATAACCTCTCAAATCTAAAATAATTCATCGTCTTGGATTTTTATACATAGAGTGGCAAGTTCTATTTCTTATTGTATACCTAAAAACATTTGACGGAGATTCTAGCCATTCCCCCCAAAAAATGGTTCTAACCATTCCCTAAAAAAGGGATTAGATACACTTTGCATGGATCAAATATTATTGTTATTTCTTGTGGTTTTTTTTATATAAAATTCCATAAATTACCAATAAATAATTAGTGATTGTAAACAAAATATATATGGACTAGAAATCCATCTATCTTTCTACTGAACATGCTAATGAACACCGTCAATTTATGTAGCACTTTACATACATTCACATCAGTCCCTAACCCTCAAGGGGTGTACAATCTAAGGTCCCTAACTCACATTCATACATACACATACTAGGGACAATTTAGACAGGATACAATTAACCTACCTGCATGTCTTTGGAGTGTGAAAGGAAACCAGAGTACCTGGAGGAAACCCACGCAGGCACAGGGAGAACACGCAAACTCCAGGCAGGTGGTGCTGTGGTTGGGATTCGAACCAACGACCCGAGTACTGCCAGGTGGAAGTGCTAACCACTAAGCCACTGTGCCGCCCCACATGAATTTAATGCTTATTATTTTTTTCCCTCTCCTCCATTTTATGCTTTTGTATTTCTTTCCATGTGCTTTAAAGTAATTTTATATTAATCCTTCCTTTTTCTTATACAGTAATAATTTTGTTTTTTGATGAGTCAATTTTTTCTATTCATATTTTTAGGTCTATAATCCCTAAAGAGATGGGGACTTCCATAACCCCACAGACGTGTTGGCTTTTTTTTCTGCAATCTTAAATAAAATATAATTGTGGACTTTTATATGTATTATTATACTTCTATCTCTTATCCTATAGCTAAAAAGTCTAACAGAGGCTCTAATCATTTCCAAGTTATAAATGGTTCTAACCATTCCCTAAATAAAAAAAAAACTTAGATACACTTTGACTAAAGAAATTTGCATAGATCAAATACCATCACAATATGCTGCGGTTTATATTATTATTATTATACAGGATGTATATAGCGCCAACAGTTTGCTCAGCGCTTTACAAAATATATTTATTTATTATATTTATATATATTTATTTCTTTATTACAGGTACTTATATAGCGCCGACAATTTATTCAGCGCTTTACATATTTTATATATATTATATATATATATGTATATATATATTCAAATTATACACAGAAACTAATCACACATTGCTACAATGTCATGCAATGCATCTAAACAATAGGAGCTACAGTTTCCTTTTAAGCATATATAAAGAAAAAAAGTTTATTTATATACATATACACACATACATATATATATATATCCATTCAGTCGTATCCGACCCTTGGCGATTGCATTGACTGTCACTCGTAAGCAACTTTTTCCATGAATTCTCTTAGCAATTATTTTTACAGGGTAGGTTGCCAGGTCTTTCCCCAACCCCTATATATATATATATATATATATATATATATATACACACACACACACACACACAGTATATATATATATATATATATATATATATATATATATACACACACACAGTATATATATATATATATATATATATATATATATATACAGTCAGGTCCATAAATATTGGGACATGGACACAATTCTAACATTTTTGGCTCTATACACCACCACAATGGATTTGAAATGAAACAAACAAGATGTGCTTTAACTGAAGACTGTCAGCTTTAATTTGAGGGTATTTACATTCAAATCAGGTGAACGGTGTAGGAATTACAACAGTTTGCATATGTGCCTCCCACTTTTTAAGGGACCAAAAGTAATGGGACAGAATAATAATCATAAATCAAACTTTCACTTTTTAATATTTGGTTGCAAATCCTTTGCAGTCAATGACAGCCTGAAGTGTGGAACGCATAGACATCACCAGACGCTGGGTTTCATCCCTGGTGATGCTCTGCCAGACCTCTACTGCAACTGTCTTCAGTTCCTGCTTGTTCTTGGGGCATTTTCCCTTCAGTTTTGTCTTCAGCAAGTGAAATGCTCAATCGGATTCAGGTCAGGTGATTGACTTGGCCATTGCATAACATTCCACTTCTTTCCCTTAAAAAACTCTTTGGTTGCTTTTGCAGTCTGCTTTGGGTCATTGTCCATCTGCACTGTGAAGCGTCCAATGAGTTGTGAAGCATTTGGCTGAATATGAGCAGATAATATTGCCCGAAACACTTCAGAATTCATCCGGCTGCTTTTGTCAGCAGTCACATCATCAATAAATACAAGAGAACCAGTTCCATTGGCAGCCATACATGCCCACGCCATGACACTACCACCACCATGCTTCACTGATGAGGTGGTATGCTTAGGATCATGAGCAGTTCCTTCCCTTCTCCATACTCTTCTCTTCCCATCATTCTGGTACAAGTTGGTCTCGGTCTCATCTGTCCATAAGATGTTGTTCCAGAACTGTGAAGGCTTTTTTAGATGTCGTTTGGCAAACTCTAATCTGGCCTTCCTGTTTTTGAGGCTCACCAATGTTTTCCATCTTGTGGTGAACCCTCTGTATTCACTCTGGTGAAGTCTTCTCTTGATTGGTGACTTTGACACACATACACCTACCTCCTGGAGAGTGTTCTTGATCTGGCCAACTGTAGTGAAGGGTGTTTTCTTCACCAGGGAAAGAATTCTTCGGTCATCCACCACAGCTGTTTTCCGTGGTCTTCCGGGTCTTTTGGTGTTGCTGAGCTCCCCGGTGCATTCCTTCTTTTTAAGAATTTTCCAAACAGTTGTTTTGGCCACGCCTAATGTTTTTTCTATCTCTCGGATGGGTTTGTTTTGTTTTTTCAGCCTACTGATGGCTTGCTTCACTGATAGTGACAGCTCTTTGATCTCATCTTGAGAGTTGACAGCAACAGATTCCAAATGCAAACAGCACACTTGAAATGAACTCTGGATCTTTTATCTGCTCATTGTAATTGGAATAATGAGGGAATAACACACACCTGGCCATCGAACAGCTGAGAAGCCAATTGTCCCATTACTTTTGGTCCCTTAAAAAGTGGGAGGCACATATGCAAACTGTTGTAATTCCTACACCGTTCACCTGATTTGGATGTAAATACCCTCAAATTAAAGCGGACAGTCTGCAGTTAAAGCACATCTTGTTCGTTTCATTTCAAATCCATTGTGGTGGTGTATAGAGCCAAAAATGTTAGAATTGTGTCGATGTCCCAATATTTATGGACCTGACTGTATATATATATATATATATATATATATATATATTGACATCACTCCCTAACTCTCATGGGGCGTACAATCTAAGGTCCGTAACTTGCATTCATATATACACATACTAGGGCCAATTTAGACAGGAGTCAATTAACCTACCAGCATGTCTTTGGAGTGTTGGAGGAGACCAGAGTACACGGAGGAAACCCACGCAGGCAGAGGGAGAACATGCAAACTCCAGGCAGGTGGTGCAGTGGATGGAATTCTAACCAACGGCCCTAGTGACCCTACTGCTAACTAGTTAGCCACTGTGCTGCCCACTTAGATTCCATAAATCACCAATAATTAACTTGTGTGATTTCTAATATGGTAGATATGTATCATATTAAAAACAGCCATCTATTGGGTGCGAAATGCTCCTTTACACAACTACACTTGAGGCCGCCTATACAGTTCTCCTGCGGTGGTACTGGGTCCCGGGACGGATTGCTCATGCCTATCCTGGCATCAGCGACAGCTGTTTCAGGAGTGGCATTCAGCGTGTGGACGTCCTGCACACTTGGTGGTCATGCTTTTAGTTTAGGGTTTTTGGAGTTTTACAGACTTTGTTTCATGTGAAGGGAACTCAAGCATACCAGGCTGGCCCTTCTACATTGCCCTATTCTGGACCTTTTCACGCCCCAACTGAAACTGGCTTCCTATCTTTTTATCTCTGCCAAACGTACCTCAAGTCTGGAAGACTCCTTTGGTTGCCTTCCAGGGTGTGAAGGCCAAGATGACTGCCATGATGGTTAATGAGGCAGATGTCCAGTATTCTTAAGCACTCATACCCAAACTTTAAGAAAGTTTGGGAACCCTGGATACACTATCCCTCCCACCTTTACTCCAACCAGTTATGGCCGTTTATAGTTGCTGCCTGCACCAGTCCTGAGTTCATGATACTCCCTTCCTCTCCTGACTTTTTCTCTCTCCTGCTTCTCTCTCCTATGTGTTTCCCTCTCTTCTTTTCACATTCGGATGATACGTGTCAGCTGGGATTGTTACTCCAGGGGTGTCAAACTCCATTTCATCGCAGGCCATATCAGGATTATGGTTGCCCTCAAAGAGCCGGTTGTATCTGTAAGACTAGATGTCCAGAGTACCCCACGCTCCCCATTACATGAATCCACACCCCTCCCTAACATTACCGTGCACCCCGTTTTGGGGCAGAGCTGGAAAGCAGAAAGTGCAGGGTCTGGAGGAGGACCATAGGAGAAGTCAGTTACTAAAGTCTGCTGAATGCTGAGACCAGGGGAGGCAGAGATGAAGGGGTGCTGCAGCTGCAATGAGAGGTGTAGGATTTGGCAGAGGAGCTCTATTCTCCTCTCTGCTGCTGACTGCTGAAACAAGGTTGGGGCGGATATAAGGGGTACCTGCAGGAGAGGTGCAAGGGCCACATAAAATGGCTGGAGTGCCGGATTTGGCCCACGGGCCTTGTGTTTGACACCTGTGCCTTAGAGGACAGCTTGACAATGATAGTGATATGCTCCTGATCTTCCTCCTTGGTTATGGTTACAACCAGGGGTGGACTGACCATTTGGAAACTAGGGCACTGCCCGAGGGCCCGGGGTCAGTAGGGGGCCCCATGAGATGCCCCTGGTACCTATTTCATAGGCTTTTTTGAGTTTGGGCAAGGACACAGGGGCCCTATGATCCCCTATTGCCCGGGGGCCCCATGAGTTGTCAGTCCGCCCCTGGTTACAACTCTGCTGATTTAGCATTACACATTGCCTCCTTGTATTCGTTCCTGCGTGTGACTGGTTAGCTCCGCCCCTGTGTGGGGCGGACCATGAGCTTGTCATGTTTGCTTTGAAAAATTCAATAAATATATTGAGACAGAAATATCCTTCTATTGATCATGCAGAATTTATTTCACTTTTTAATTCATAAATGTTATTAATAGGAAGTTATTGCTTTTCATTTTCTCACTCTCCTCCTTTTGTATTAGACATGTGCAGAACAAATACATTTTATTTAGTTTTGGATCGATCCGTTAAGTTACTAATGTCGCTTCATTCGTATCAAGATTTATAAATGTAAATCGGTGTCCAAAAAATAATATCTATGAAACCTGTAAAAAAATCACTACAGAAAGTCCCACTTTCACCCTTGAAAGTATAAATTAATTATTGTCATAAACTTTTAGTGTCCATACAATTATTGCATAAAAAAACCAAAAATAAATCTTTTCTTCCAATTTAAAACTCGCCGTATAAATCCAGTAAGTCCTGTGTACCTCAAAATAAAGGAAAACTCAATAGTGTATTATCCTCACAAAATAAGTTCATCAATAATCCCAAAATTAGTTATGCCAAAAATATCTTTATAAACTTCATGCAAAATGCATAGAATTATTGATGAACACATAATTTGTTTTGTTTATTTGTTTTCGACCAGATTCAGATTTTATCCAATGGATGCGAAGTATTTGATTAAAAATATCGAATCCGTTCGACCTCATTGTGAAGAATAGCTGGTTGTTAAAGCATAATTTCACCTATTTTACCAAAAATAATATATACATATACAAAAAAATGTGCATTTAATATTTTTGGTTGCAGGAGCTTGGAAACCATTGGACCAGCGATCAGCAGACACCATGCAGGTCTCCTGAGGATCTGCCAGTAAATGCTTGTATGGAATGTATGAGCAAGTAGGTATACTAAAAGGGAGAATCCCCACTGACAGCAGAATGTAAACAAACAATTCCGGCATTACATTTTTTTTAACCACTAGGGGACCGCCCACAGTACATATACATGCGACAAAGTGGCCCCTGTGTGCAGAATCACGTTTATAAATGTCATCCTGTTTACTTGGTAGGGGGCGCATGCGAGGCGCGTGACCGCCCTACCCGCGGCACCGATCGTGGCCACGGGTGTCAATCGCCAGGTCCCGGCCGGTGATTACCCGCCGGAGCCCGCCGATTGCCGGCAAACACTGACAGGGAGCACAGCTGCATTGCTGCTTCTCAGCAGATAGATTAGGTTGTCTACTTTCCAAAAAAAGGGGTCATTTGCAGGTGTATTTACTATCCTGGTATTTTAGCACTTCAAGAAATGTGATGGGCAATCAGAAAGTAAAAGCTGTGTAAATTCCATTATCTATACCAGGGGCGGACTGACAACTGATGGGGCCCCCGGGCAATAGGGGATCATGGGGCCCCTGTGTCATTGCCCAAACTCAAAAAAGCCTCTGAAAAAGGTACCAGGGGCATCTCATGGGGCCCTCTACTGACCCCGGGCCCTTGGGCAGTGCCCGAGTTTCCAAATGGTCAGTCTGCCCCTGATCTATACCATAGTTTGTAGATGCTATAACTTTCACACAAAGCAATCAATATGCACTTATTAGGATTTTTTTACCAAAAACATGTAGCAGAATACATTTTGGCCTAAAATTATGACAAATTTTTAGTTTTTTTGGATATTTTTTATGACCGAAATGAGAAAATATAATTTTTTTCAAAAAATGTTTTTTTCTTCAAACATTTTTTTGTTTATAGCACCAAAAATAAAAAGCACACAGGTGATCAAATACCACCAAAAGAAAGCTCTATTTGTGTAAAAAAAAGACATAAATTTCAATAAAAAGGTTCTAACTATTCCCTACAAAAAAAATAATAATTGAATGGATATACTTTTTTGCATTTTGCATAGATCGATATCTTGCTGTTCTATAAGATTCCATAAATCACCGATAACTAACACATGTGATTCTTATACATATTGTTACATTCATGGATGATATTGGAAATAACTTTCTATTGATCAGACGAAATTGATTTTAATTTTTAATTCATAAATAATTAATTCATAAATAATTATTAATGTAAAGTAGTTGCTTATTTTGCTTCTCCTTTTCATCCATTTTATGCTTTTGTATTCCTTTCCGAGTACTTTATAGTCATTTTAAATAAATCCTAATTTGTGAATTTTGAATAGTATGATAATATCGTTTTAGATGAGTTATTGATTATCTTCATGGTTTTACATGTTTATAGTCCTGAAGAAGAGAGGCTTTCCTAACCCCCTCCAAAAGCCTTGACTATTCCTTGGCATTCCTAAATAAAATCGCATACTGGATTTATACTTTGCATTCGATACTTTGATGGCAGGGGGTTCTAATCTTTCCCCACTCTGTAAGTCACTAAAAAAATCTGACAGAGGCTCTAATCATTCCTGAAAAAAAAGAATACATCAATAAAAAGGTTCTAACTATCCCCTACAAAAAAAATAATAAATGAATGGATATACTTTTTTGCATTTTGCATAGATCGATATCTTGCTGTTCTATAAGATTCCATAAATCACCGATAACTAACACATGTGATTCTTATACATATGATTACATTCATGGATAATATTGGAAATAACTTTCTATTGATCAGACGAAATTGATTTTAATTTTTAATTCATAAATAATTATTAATGTAAAGTAGTTGCTTATTTTGTTTCTCCTTGTCATCCTTTTTATGCTTTTGTATTAGATGAGTTATTGATTATCTTCATGGTTTTACATGTTTATAGTCCTGAAGAAGAGAGGCTTTCCTAACCCCCTCCAAAAGCTTTGACTATTCCTTGGCATTCCTAAATAAAATCGCATACTGGATTTATACTTTGCATTCGATACTTTTATGGCAGGCGCAGGGGCGGACTGACCATTTGGAAACTCGGGCACTGCCCGAGGGCCCAGGGTCAGTAGGGGGCCCCATGAGATGCCCCTGGTACCTTTTTCATAGGCTTTTTTGAGTTTGGGCAAGGACACAGGGGCCCCATGATCCCCTATTGCCCGGGGGCCCCATGAGTTGTCAGTCCACCCTGGGCGGGGGTTCTAAACTTTCCCCACTCTTTAAGTCACTAAAAAAATCTGACAGAGGCTCTAATCATTCCTGAAAAAAAAGAATACATCAATAAAAAGGTTCTAACTATTCCCTACAAAAAAAATAATAATTGAATTGATATACTTTTTCGCATTTCCATAGATCGATATCTTGCTGTTCTATAAAATTCCATAAATCACCGATAACTAACACCTGTGATTCCTATACATATGATTACAGTCATGGATAATATTTGAAATAACCTTCTATTGATTAGACTAAAGTGATTAAAATTTTTAATTCATAAATAAATACTTCATAAATAATTATTAATGTAAAGTAGTTGCTTATTTTGTTTCTCCTTTTCATCCTTTTTATGCTTTTGTATTCCTTTCCGAGTACTTTATAGTCATTTTAAATAAATCCTAATTTTGTGAATTTTGAATAGTATGATAATATCATTCTAGATGAGTTATTGATTAGCTTCATGGTTTTACATGTTTATAGTCCTGAAGAAAAGAGGCTTTCCTAACCCCCTCCAAAAGCCTTGACCAGGGGCGGACTGGCCATTTGGAAACTCAGGCACTGCCCGAGGGCCCGGGGTCAGTAGGGGGCCCCATGAGATGCCCCTGGTACGTTTTTCATATGCTTTTTTTAGGTTGGGCAAGGACACAGGGGCCCCATGATCCCCTATTGCCCGGGGGCCCCATGAGTTGCCAGTCCGCCCCTGGCCTTGACTATTCCTTGGCATTCCTAAATAAAATTGCATACTGGATGTCAGGAATGGACTCGCCAATGGTGGTGGGACTCACCTGCCTTGTGGGCTGCTGTACCTGGGCTAGCCAGCGGGTGCTCTCAGCAACCAGAAGCTCACTCCTGCAATCAGCCATCACCTGAGGCTGATCGCAGGAGGTGTATTTAAGGAATGGCCAGACCTGCAGTCAGTGCCTTGTACTGTTTCGCTTGGCCCCGGTATCCTGATCCTGCTTGCTTCTATCCTGATTCTGCACGAACTCTGCCTGTACTGACCTCGGCTAGTCCAGACCACTCTCCCGCCTGCCCCTGGTACCTTGTTTGCCCGTTTGCTACCGACCCGGCCTGCCCGACTACGTTTAGTGTTGTATGTATGGTTGTTTGTTGGAGGTTTGGTTTGTAGCACTGTGTTATGTTTTGCACTGCGTTTATGTATTGTTAGTCTTTAATAAATTGTATTGTTTATACTATACCGGAAGCCTGCGTTTCCCTGTGTCAGTCCACACATTTCTGGTCATACCCAGATTCCTGACACTGGATTTATAATCTTTCTCCACTCTTTAAGTCCCTAAAAATGTCAAACTGATCACATATAGCTCTTTAGATCTTTAGACAACCTGTACAAATCCTTGGGGATTATGAAAAGCAGGCATCGAGATATAATAGCGAGGTGACCTCTCACCTATGGTGGTGATGACGGTGCCGGCAAAGAAGAAGGCACTGCCCAGGTCCCAGTGGCTGCTGCTGTTGGAGTAGTTTCCGATGGGATTCACCCCGGCGTTGTCTGCGTCAATGGCTTTCTGCAGAGAGACAATTCACAGTGGTCAGATTACACATTCAGGAAACCTCATTGTATTAATACTGTATGTGAGTTGCCAATTAGGAAAGAGAAGGAAAGAGAGCTACTCATTGGCTGGCTATGATGCCTAGGCACAGGGCCGTGGATAAGGGGGTACAACCTGTCCTCCTGTACGGGGCCCAGGCTAGCTGAGTGAATTGAATATGGGCACGGAAGGTGATCCACGCAGCAGGGGCAATTACTGGAACCGATCCCCTGTATGGCTCTTATGCAGCAGCTGAAAGCTGGCTTCTTCTCCTCTCCCTCCTGCTGGCTTTCAGCTGCTGCACAGAGAGCCATACAGGGGATGTGTTCCAGTATTTGCCCCCCTGCTACCCAGGGCCCCTCTGTGTGCCTCCATTCCAGCAGTGCATTCGCCTTCCCTTCTCTTCTTGCCACCGGCAGCTGAGTGAATAGAATATGGGCAGGGAAGGTGATCAACACAGCAGGGGCAATTACTGGAACCGATCTCCTGCATGGGTGAACATGCTAAATAACCATAAATGGTACCAATATACAGGTGAAACTCGAAAAATGAGAATATGGTGCAAAAGTTCATTTATTTCAGTAATGCAACTTAAAAGGTGAAACTAATATATGAGATAGACTCATTACATCCAAAGCAAGATAGTTCAAGCCGTGATTTGTCATCATTGTGATGATTATGGCTTACAGCTCATGGAAACCCCAAATTCACAATCTCAGAAAATGAGAATATTCCATGCAATCAATAAAACAAGGATTGTACATAGAACAATATTGGACCTCTGAAAAGTAGAAGCATGCATATGTACTCAGGACTTGGTTTGGGCTCCTTTTGCAGCAATTATTGCCTCAATGCGGCGTGGCATGGAAGCTATCAGCCCGTGGCACTGCTGAGGTGTTATGGAAGACCAGGATGCTTCAATAGCGGCCTCCAGCTCTTCGCATTGTTCGGTCTCATGTCTCTCATCTTTCTCTTGGCAATGCCCTGTAGATTCTCTATGGGGTTCAGGTCAGGCAAGTTTGCTGGCCAATCAAGCACAGTAATCTCACGGTCATTGAACCAGGTTTTGGTGCTTTTGGCAATGTGGGCGGTGCCAAGTCCTGCTGGAAAATGAAGTCAGCATCCCCATAAAGCTCGTCTGTGGAAGGAAGCATGAAGTGCTCCAAAATCTCCTGGTAGACGGCTGCGTTGACCCAGGACTTAATGAAGCACAGTGCACCAACACCAGCAGATGACATGGCTCCCCAAATCAACACAGACTGTGGAAACTTCACACTGGACTTCAAGCATCTTGCAGTGTGTGCCTCTCCATTCTTCCTCCATACTCGGGGTCCTTTTGCCTCTCCATTCTTCCTCCATACTCGGGGTCCTTGGGCCTCTCCATTCTTCCTCCATACTCGGGGTCCTTGGGCCTCTCCATTCTTCCTCCATACTCGGGGTCCTTTTGCCTCTCCATTCTTCCTCCATACTCGGGGTCCTTGGGCCTCTCCATTCTTCCTCCATACTCGGGGTCCTTGTGCCTCTCCATTCTTCCTCCATACTTGGGGTCCTTGGACCTCTCCATTCTTCCTCCATACTCGGGGTCCTTGGGCCTCACCATTCTTCCTCCATACTCTGGGTTCTTGGGCCTCTCCATTCTTCCTCCATACTCGTAGTCCTTGGTTTCCAAATGAGATGCAAAAATTGCTCTCATCAGAAAAGAGGACTTTGGACCACTGAGCAACAGACCAGGTCTGTTTTTCTTTAGCCCAGGTAAGACGCTTCTGATGTTGTTTGTTGTTCAGGAGCGGCTTGACAAGAGGAATACGACATTTGAAGCCCATGTCCAGGATCTGTCTGTGTGTGGTGGCTCTTGACGCACTGACTCCAGCCTCAGTCCACTCCTTGTGAAAGTCCCCAACACTTTTGAATGGCCTTTTCCTGACAATCCTCTCCAGGCTGCGGTCATCCCTGCTGCTTGTGCACCTTTTTCTTCCACACTTTTCCCTTCCACATAACTTTCTATTAATGTGCTTTGATACAGCACTTTGGGAACATCCAACTTCTTTTGCAATTACCTTTTGAGGCTTTCCCTCCTTATGGAGGGTGTCAATGATGGTGTCAGGTCAGCAGTCTTTCCCATGATTGTGATTCCTACTGAACCAGACTGAGGGACCATTTAAAGGCTCAGGAACCCTTTGCAGGTGTTATGGCTTAAATTGCTGATTAGAGTGGGACACTTTGAGCCGAGAATATTCCACCTTTTCACAATATTCTCATTTTCTGGGATTGTGGATTTGGGGTTTTCATGAGCTGTAAGCCATAATCATCACAATGATGACAAATCACGGCTTGAACTATCTTGCTTTGCATGTAATGAGTCTATCTCATATATTAGTTTCACCTTTTAAGTTGCATTACTGAAATAAATGAGCTTTTGCACAAAATTCTAATTTTTCGAGTTTCACCTGTAGATAGTGATAACATCCGCAAATGGGATCCCAACCAGACAGTGCTAAATATGCACTAAAATAGTGCTGTGATGTGAAAAACATTGCCGTCAGATATACTGTGTGCTAACTAAATTGGGGCTATAGAAAAATGAAGAATATATACACATTCATAGTACACATAGAGTAAATCAATAGAATGAAAAAAAAAAAAGAATCTATAAGAAACTGAATAGTGAAAAAAAAAAAAGCCACAAGGCTAATATAACGCAACTCAGTTGCTTGAAAAGTTGATCAACCAGAATATACAGACCAGAATATAGACAAATAGAATAAATGGAAGTGAACCATATACCAGTGACCCCTAAATGGGGGATAACGTGAATATTCACTACTTATTCACTATTTATTCACGTTATCCCCCATTTAGTAAAAATAATTAAAAAAAATAATAAATTCCATTATCTATACCGCCATTTGTAAACGCTATAACTTTCACATAAACCAATTAATTTACACATATTGGGATTTGTTTTAGCAAAGACACGGAGCAGAATACATTTTGGCCTAAATTTATGACAAAATTTGATTTTTTATAATTTTTTTACTGGAAACGTTTAATGTAAAAAATCAGGTTGCGCTAATGAAAATATATCCAAATAAATATATCTCAATTAAATCACAGAAATGATATAAAGTCCAAAGTAAAAGTCCAACGTGATATAATACATAATATTTGAAGAAGCGTTCAAACAAATTCCACCAAAGTGAATCCACCACCGAAAACGGTTAAATAAACTCACCAGAGCAATATGCTGATCATGTTATAAATCAGCATATAGCGCTTCCTGGGAACAATGATCTGCAAATGGTTGAGGCAACACTAGGAACCAGGGGCGGACTGACAACTCATGGGGACCCCGGGCAATAGGGGATCATGGGGCCCCTGCGTCCTTGCCCAAACTCAAAAAAGCCTGTGAAAAAGGTACCAGGGGCATCTCATGGGGCCCCCTACTGACCCCGGGCCCTCGGGCAGTTTCCAAATGGTCAGTCCGTCCCTGCTGCCGACCTCTCCCACCAGCCATGATCTGCCTGTATTGGATAGAGATAGACATAGACCCAGTGATGATGAGGGAGGAAGGTAGGAACCAGGGAAAGCAAAGTACAAACTTCAGCTTTCAATACTGTACAAGGAAATGTAATGCATCCAGGGGCAGACTGACCATTCGAGCAATAGGGCACTGCCCGAGGGCCAGGGGTCAGTAGGGGCCCCATGAAATGCCCCTGGTACCTTTTGAAAAAGGTACCAGGGGCATCTCATGGGGCCCCCTTACTGACCCCGGGCCCTCGGGCAGTGCCCGAGTTTCCAAATGGTCAGTCCGCCCCTGCTAGGAACTTTGAATCTGGTCTCCAGGGAGCAATACTCTGCAGGACTGTGTACCATATAGATCCACTTCAAGAAATCAGCCACCGAATCCTTAGGATAATCAAACCTCCACTCGGGATATAAAGAAATAAAGACTCATGGTGCAGTACATCATAAAACTTCCGATTTAATAAAAACTATTGCACTTACAAGAAGCGGTGTCTATGCCGACACCAGCACCAGCGTGATCTGTATCATAAACACGGACCCAGCCTGGCTGCGCATGTGCCGTACCAATGACCTGGGAGCGTCCTGTTGTCACATCCAAAGGCTCCTTCCTACGTGTTTCGTCATCGGCGTCCTCGCGGAGATCCGTTCGGACGTTTTATGATGTACTGCACCATGAGTCTTTATTTCTTTATATCCCGAGTGGAGGTCTGATTATCCTAAGGATTCGGTGGCTGATTTCTTGAAGTGGATCTATATGGTACACAGTCCTGCAGAGTATTGCTCCCTGGAGACCAGATTCAAAGTTTCTAGTGTTGCCTCAACCAATTGCAGATCATCGCTCCCAGAGCAGAAAGCGCTATATGCCGATTTATAACATGATCAGCATATTGCTCTGGTGAGTTTAGTTAACCGTTTTTGGTAGCGGATTCACTTTGGTGGAATTTGTTTGAACGCTTCTTCAAATATTATGTATTATATCACTTTGGACTTTATATTATTTCTGTGATTTAATTGAGATATATTTATATGGATATATTTTCATTAGCGCAACCTGATTTTTTACATTTAATGCACCCTCTTTGTTTTATAGGTTCGGTTTTGCAGCTTATTCATTTGTTTATTTATTTTTTTCCTTGGCGCTATTTAATTATTCTACTGGAAATGTTTAATGGCAAAAAAATAAAAAATATAGTTTTTTTTTCAAAATTATCTTTTTTTTGTAAAAATAAAACAAAAATTAAAACATAGAGGCGATCAAAAACCACCAAGAGAAATCTCTAGTTGTAGGAAAAAAAGGATGCAAATTTCATGTGGGTGTAGCGTTGCATGACCGCGCAATTGTCAGTTAAAGTAACGCGGTGTCGTATTGCAAAAAATGGCCTGGTTAGGAAGGTCGGGGGGGGGGGGGGAATCCTCTGGAGGGCAAGGGGTTAAATTATCCAATAAATTTGGAGTTACATCAGAGCTTGACACCTTCCTCCTAAACATGCCACTTCGTTCCATCAGAGCCCACACTGAGATTTTTCTAAATATATATTCCATCTCCTCTATCATTGTCTTCTCAGAGTGTAGTCACTGACATTCCACATACATGACAGCCGCTAGAATGAGATGGGAATCATCCGCTAAAAATAAATCAACTTTACCGTCAGCAAGTTGACGTAATTCCACACATTAAAAATCTCATAGAAGCTTCAACATGTTAATGTCATTTCAAAAGTCATTTTTGAATTTGTTTTTATTTAATTACATTTTTTTTATTTTATTTATTTATTTTTATTTATTTATTTATTTTATTTAATTATTTATTTAATTATTTCATTGAAATAATTCCTGCTGATCCTGCCACGAAGGTCTTTGTTTAGACACTTCCTGTTATAGGGTGACAACGCTTTGACTCTCTCTCTTAACTGTGCTCCTATGTTGTCACCCTGTCCCATGGGCTTCTGATCGAGATTTAAAGTGGCCTTTTGTTGAAAAAAAAATGTTTTGCAGTGCTGTCTGTGTCCTGGAGACAATACTGTCACTGAGACGAGAAGTAAATAGAAATCGCCTCAATAAAATCCCAGATTTAAAAAAAAACTCCAAAAGGTGTTCTTGCTCTACCACCTTCCACCTAGGGCTATAAAGGCCGAGTCTTCCAATGGGGACACCTGTTCTGGTGACAACTAAGAGGAGATTTCCTTTCACTTTACCTCCATTTCCTGTTGTGCCTCCAGGACAAGAAGAGAACAGATATTTCTCCAGTGGGACACAGACAGTTAAAAATCTTAATAATTCTTCCGGCAGTGCAGTATTTTACAGTTGTCACAAAAACAGGAATCAAGAGGGAATCTTCTAATAGGGACACCTCTTTTGGTGATAACTGTATAAAATGGGGTTCTTCTCACCCAAGGTAGGGGGGTTTAACCATTTCTAGCATATACTGTGAAGATCTTTCTTTGGGCACTTCTATTTATAGGGTGACAACACCCTTTCCCTATTTCTAGATTGTGATCCTGAGTTGTCACCCTTCCAATGGAGAATGTTTTGGGTTTAGCACCCAATTAGAAGGTTATTAATGTAAGAAAAACTCAAAAGGTGTTCTTACTCTACCACCTTCCACCTAGGGCTATAGAGGCCGAGTCTTCCAGTGGGGACACCTGTTCTGGTGACAACTAAGAGGAAATTTCCTTTCACTTTACCTCCATTTCCTGTTGTGCCTCCAGGACAAGAAGAGAACAGATATTTCTCCAGTGGGACACAGACAGTTAAAAATATTAATAATTCTTCAGGCAGTGAAATATTTTACAGTTGTCACAAAAACAGGAATCAAGAGGGAATCTTCTAATAGGGACACCTCTTTTGGTGACAACCGTCTAAAATGGTATTCTTCTCACTTTGGAGGGATTTCCTCTCACTTCCTGTTGTGTTCCCACAACAGGATGCAAAGAAAAGTAGACGTATTGGGATACAAACACCAAAGTAGGGGGGTTTTAACCATTTCTAGCATATACTGTGAAGATCTTTCTTTGGGCACTTCTATTTATAGGATGACAACGCTCTTTCCCTATCTCTAGATTGTGATCCTGAGTTGTCACCCTTCTAATGGAGAAACTTTTGGGCTTAGCACCCAGTTAGAAGGTTAATAATGTAAGAAAAACTGAAAAGGTGTTCTTACTCTACCACTTTCCACCTAGGATATAGAGGCCGAGTCTTCCAATGGGGACACCTGTTCTGGTGACAACTAAGAGGAGATTTCCTTCCACTTTACCTTCATTTCATGTTGTGCCTCCAAGACAAGAAGAGAACGGATATTTCTCCAGTGGGACACAGACAGTTAAAAATCTTAAACATTCTTCAGGTAGTGCAATATTTTACAGTTGTCACTAAAACAGGAATCAAGAGGGAATCTTCTAATAGGGACACCTCTTTTGATGACAACTGTATAAAATGGGATTCTTCTCACTTTGGAGGGATTTTCTCTCACTTCCTGTTGTGGTCCCACAACAGGATGCAAAGGAAAGTCGACCTATTGGGATACAAACACCAAGGTAGGGGGGTTTTAACCATTTCTAGCAATTCTACTGTTAAGATCTTTCTTTGGGCACTTCTTTTTGTAGGATGACAACGCTCTTCCTTCATCACTAGATTGTGATCCTGAGTTGTCACCCTTCCAATGGAGAAACTGTTGGGTTTAGCACCCAATTAGAGGGTTATTTATGTAGCGCTCCTCAAGTTTAGCTAGGGGGAGCTAGTTAGTGTTTTATAAAGAGGCAGGTTACTCTAGGTGCTGAGGGTTGTGCAGGTCAGTTCCCTGATACCTTACCTGGCTCCGGAAGCTTGAGAAGGTTCTGGAAGGCAGTGGGTGGGGGCGAGGGGGGGCTGATCTGCATGCTCAAGGGACTCTGACCAATCCCCAAGCAGGAGGCTTGGCATGGGGTCAGGGCGGCCCTTAGGTATGAGAGAGCCTGATCTGCAGGGATTAGTGTGTCAAGTGGAAGATGGAGTGAAGGCTGGAGTGTGGAGCCCGGGAGGGGGGCCCAGGAGAGGGGTCTACCTACAGGCAGGAGCTGAAAGGAGGATCTATCTGCTTCAGGGAAGGAGCCAGACAAGCGTAAGGCCTGAAGGCAGCCACCAACCCACTAATTTCACAGGAGAGACAGAGTGAGGAATCCTACACCCCCTCCGAATAAGTGGAGAGGGCAGTCAGGTTGAAAATCCAACTAGCTTCTCATCTGGGGCTGTTTTACTAAGCGGCAGTTTCTAGGTCCCCTTGCCAAGGAATACCCTCAGACAGCTGGGTGAAGTGGAGGATTCATCTGGGGTCTGAGGTGGTACACCAGAAGGACTGGAGAGCTCTTCGAAGGACAGACTTACTTCTATTTTTTTTTATCCACGGACCTTTACATAGTTGCTTAGGAGTCTGTCCTCACAGTTCACAGTCCCCTTGGGCATCCCATGCATCCCTTAACCCCATCCAAGTTCAAAACCCCTCAACCACTTCCAGTCTGGACACTTTCACCCCACCCCTTCCAGTCCGGACACTTTCCCCCCCTTCCAGTCCGGACACTTTCCCCCCCTTCCAGTCCGGACACTTTCACCCCCTTCCTGTCCAGGCCAATTTTCAGCTTTCAGCGCTGTCACACTTTGAATGACAATTGCGCGGTCATGCAACACTGTACCCATATGAATTTTTTTGAATTTTTTTGAGACAGATAAAACTTTATTTTGGTGGTATTTATTCACCGCTGGGATTTTTATTTTTTTTCGCTATATAAATGAAAAAGTCCAAATATTTTGAAAAAAAGTGTTTTTCTTATAAAATTTTGCAAATACTGTAAATATCTTTCTTCATAAATATTGGCCAAAATGTATTCTGTTATCTTTTTAGTAAAAAAAAATTAGTTTATAACCAAAAATTATAATTTTTCAAAAATTTTTTAAATTTTTATTTTATGTTTATGTTTTGTTTTTTTTACATACCGTCACCCTAGCAGTACAGTGTCACCATACTACTTGTGGGGGGTGATGTCGATTTTTTTTTTTTTTTTTTACACTGATTGCTTTTACACCCATAAAGGCTGTAAAAGCAATCATTTCTCCTTCTCTGGCTGCATTCTTGCAGCCATTGAGAAATACTGTGTGAGCTGTGATTGGTCACAGCTTGTCACATGGTACAAGGCTGTTGTGATTAGCCCTGTACCATGTGACCTCTGTGATCATTCACAGATTTCACAAGTAGTAAGCAATGATGTCAGAAGTGACATCTTGCTTACTACTCTTCATGTGATCACTGATTGGCCAATCAGTGATCACAGGATCGGGACCTCGCACAGAGGTCCCGTACAACGATCAGTGTTCCGCTGTGTCCGGAGCTCCCAGGGAGCGCGCACAAGCAGGGAGTAGGGAGGACGTTTATAAATGGTCACCCACTCCTGCACTGCTCCCGTCTGGCCGTTTATATACATGAGACAGACGGGAAGTGGTTAACTAATGTGTTGCAAATCTATGCACATATGTATCTTCCAACTGGACTGGACTTTTTTGTCTTCAACTCCTTTGAGGTCCTGAGGAAGCAACAAGCGAAACGCGGTGACCTCTGGAGTACTTTGATGTCATGATATACAATGCTGTGAAATATTGGGCTGATTGGCCAAAATACTGTTTTTATGGTACATTTTGGAAGATATGTTTCAATAAACATGTTTTATACAATAATATGATGTTGTCCACTTTCTGTACCAGTAAAGTCCCATTTGGTTTTTATGGTTCTTTATACGAAATAACCAGCTACAAGCAGTACGAAGTACTTGCCGTCTGCCTTGTTTGTACAGATTGTCTTTAGCAGGTATCTTCTGTGCAGATAATTCCTTGAGCACCCTACTACTGAAGAGCAACCTCCCGGAGTTGGCTTCAATGGCACCGTGCGGCGAGACAGCCCAGGAGCTGCTCTCAGTCCTCATTAGTCCAACAGTCGCCGTCCCACTGTCCTCCAAATGCCATAAATGTTAGATAATGCTCGCATACAACGCGCCATTCCAATGACCTTTCAGGTAATTATATAAAAAGACTGTTTCGTTCGTTTGTGTATTCCTGCAAAAGTCACAAAGTCACTTTGCAGTTTCAAATAATGACCAACACCTGTCCTAATAGGGAGCTGGCACACACCTGCTGATAGCGGAAATCAGGCTTGCAGTGACTGAGGCCTCTCTGTAGAGCGATAGCTGGCTTACAATCCGCAACCCTGTGGAGGATTCCAGAATTTGGGGTTACTTTACAAAACTTCTGAGATTCCGAACAATTCCTGTATGTGTTCCTTCTGTGTGTGTATTGGTCTGACTTCTACAGGAAACCTTTGTTCTAGACTTGGCCGAAATCAAGTCATTTTCTTTTAAATCGGCTCTGCTGGTGGACAGATACAGATACAATAACTCTGCCCCATGTATATAATGCAACCAAATCCACCGCAAGAGGAGAGACCCGAGATGGGGGACCATGAGGGACCCCCCCCAGTGCTATCCATACTACATATATACATACAGATACAATAACTCCGCTCCCATGTATATAATGCAACCAAATCCACCGCAAGAGGAGAGCCCCGAGATGGGGGACCATGAGGGACCCCCAGAGTGCTATCCATACTACATCTATACATACAGATACAATAACCCCGCCCCATGTATGTAATGCAACCAAATCCACGGCAAGAGGAGAGCCCCAAGATGAGGGACCAAGAGGGACCCCCCCCCCCCAGAGTGCTATCCATAATACATCTATACATTCAGATACAATAACTCCGCCCCATGTATATAATGCAACCAAATCCACTGCAAGACGAGAGCCCCGAGATGGGGGACCATGAGGGACCCCCCCCCCCAGAGTGCTATCCATACTCCATCTATACATACAGATACAATAACTCCGCTTCCATGTATATAATGCAACCAAATCCACCACAAGAGGAGAGACCCGAGATGGGGGACCATGAGGGACCCCCCCCCCCAGAGTGCTATCCATACTACATCTATACATACAGATACAATAACTCCGCCCCATGTATATAATGCAACCAAATCCACCGCAAGAGGAGAGACCCGAGATGGGGGACCATGAGGGACCCCCCCCCAGAGTGCTATCCATACTACATCTATACATACAGATACAATAACTCCGCTTCCATGTATATAATGCAACCAAATCCACCGCAAGAGGAGAGACCCGAGATGGGGGACCATGAGGGTAACCCCCCCAGAGTGCTATCCATACTACATCTATACATACAGATACAATAACTCCGCTTCCATGTATGTAATGCAACCAGATCCACCTCAAAAGGAGAGCCCCGAGATGGGGGACCATGAGGGACCCCCCCCCAGAGTGCTATCCATACTACATCTATACATTCAGATACAATAACTCCTCCCCATGTATATAATGCAACCAAATCCACTGCAAGACGAGAGCCCCGAGATGGGGGACCATGAGGGACCCCCCCCCCAGAGTGCTATCCATACTACATCTATACATACAGATACAATAACTCCGCTTCCATGTACATAATGCAACCAAATCCACCGCAAGAGGAGAGACCCAAGATGGGGGACCATGAGGGGAACCCCCCCAGAGTGCTATCCATACTACATCTATACATACAGATACAATAACTCCGCTCCCATGTATGTAATGCAACCAAATCCACTGCAAGACGAGAGCCCCGAGATGGGCGACCATGAGGGACCCCCCCCCCCCCAGAGTGCTATCCATACTACATCTATACATACAGATACAATAACCCTGCCCCATGTGTATAATGCAACCAAATCCACCGCAAGAGGAGGGCCCCGAGATGGGGGACCATGAGTGGAACCCCCCCAGAGTGCTATCCATACTACATCTATACATACAGATACAATAACCCTGCCCCATGTGTATAATGCAACCAAATCCACCGCAAGAGGAATGACCCGAGATGGGGGACCATGAGGGACCCCCCCCCCTAGTGCTATCTAAACTATACTACATCTATAAAACAACCACACCATCTTTTTCCAGAGCAGTCTGTATTTCTCCTGAGGTTGCCTCTGGGGTTTTTCTTTGTATCCTGAACAATTCTTCTGTCAGTTTTGGCTGCAATCTTTCTTGGTCTACCTGACCTTGGCTTGGTATCAAGAGATCCCCGAACTTTCCACTTCTTAATAGGTGATTGAACAGTACTGATTGACATATTCAAGGCTTTGGATATCTTTTTATGTCCTTTTCCATCTTTATAAAGTTCCATTACCTTGTTACGCAGGACTTTTGACAGCTCTTTTCTGCTCCCCATGGCTCAGTATCTAGTCTAGTCAGTGCTTCCACATACGAGCTAACAAACTCATTGACTGTTTATACACTGACACTAATTGCAATTTTAAAAACCACAGATGTGGGACATTAACCTCTAATTGGCATGTGTGTCACCTTGTGTTTCTCTACCAAGGCTAAACATTCCAGGGGGCGGAGGCTTCTGATCCGGGGGCGGAGACTTCTGATCCGGGCTATTTGGGTGATTTCTGGTATCATTAGGATTTAAAAAGGAACCAAACAACTATTTGAAAATAAATTGCTTTATATGATCCTCATCCTTCAATAAAAGAGCATTTCTTGGCATGATCAGTCATATATTCAATATCAATGCCAAAATTTCACAATTTCTGCCAGGATATGCAAACTTTTGAGTACAACTGTATATATATTTTCCAGGCCACTATGGCAGAGGCAGTTCTGGACCGGATTTTGTGGTCCACTAATGACCACCAGCAGGTGGTATAAATCAGGTAGGACTGGAGCAAGAAGTTGCTTGTGGTCTGGGACTCAGAGAGCCATTTCTAAATGAGCTGTGGATGAAAGCTTGTGTTGTACAAAGAAGAAGGTTTGCATATTGGTTTGCTTTGTTGGTGACGGGGAGAAGCCCTTCACCAGTGAGATAGGAATCTCCTGTGTTTAGTTAGTGCCTGGGTGGCGAGGGTTTATTTTCTGCTTTTGTTTATGATGCTGGCACCCTTTTAAATAAAACGGACAAGTCGGATTTTAAGAAAGCCCTGCTGTGTGGAATACCTTTTTCCCAGGGAAGGTGATCCCCCACCTGAGCTTCCCCCACAGTATATATATATATATATATATATATATATATATATATATATATATATATATATATACTGCATGTTGAAATGCGTTTTTATTACAAAATATATGAAAAATATTTTTAAAAATACATTTCAAATATACAGTGTCTTTAAAAATACAAATCTACATTTTTGGAATAAATTTACAAATATTTGTTAAAATGATTTTTTTATATGTTGAAATATCTCTGAAGAATATATTTAAAAAAGTTATATTTTGAAAAATATTTTTCATATATTTTGTAATATATAAAAAACGCATTTCAGCATGCAGTGTGTGTATGTATGTATGTATGTATGTATGTATGTATATATATAATATGGCCAAAATTGTAGTATTTCAAATATAGGTCAATATATTTGGGAAGAATATTTTTATAATATATTTCAAATATATTTTTCTTCCATGTGGTAAGCTCTCACTTTGTTTAATCACCTCCAGAGTCCATACTGGTAGGTGCCAGGAAGGAATCCATTGTTTGATTGTTTATGCAGTGTAATTTTCTCCTGGGACTTGTAATGTGAGCCATACCTGTCTAAGGGGGGAAGGTTTTTGTGTATAAGTGCTGTGCTGTCAATTAACAAAGTCAGTCCTTGTTTTACTCATTGGTTCTGTCTGATGCTAGGGGTAAATTTGCTATATTCTTTTTCCAGAGTGGAGGAAGCTGTAGTTTGTCAAAGATACCCAGTCGGGGTGTCAGGCAGTCCGTCACTCTATCTATTCTATCATATTATTTCTATCCACAGTATCTATTGTATATTATTCTATTCTACATAATTACAACAATATCTATTATATACTGTATCATTATTATTATTATTATTATTATTATAATACATTCTTCCATCATATCTGTCTGTCTGTCTGTCTGTCTGTTATCTATCTATCTATCTATCTATCTATCTCTCACCCCCCCCCCCCCCCAATCTATCTATCTATCTATCTATCGTCTGTTCTATCATATTATTTCTATCCACAGTATCTATTATATATTCTATTCTACATAATTACACATTGTACAACAATATCTATTATACTGTATCATTATTATACATTCTTCCATCATATCTATCTATCTATCCTATCTATCTATCTATCTATAATCTATCTATCTATCTATCTATCTATCTATCTATCTATCTATCTATCTATCTATCTCTTCACATCTGTAACAGGCACAGTGCATTGTGGTTATGTGCATTGAGTTGCCCTTCAAAATAAATGACAGCACAAGGCACTGCACTTATCTTCATACAATGTACAATCTAATCAGACTCTTAGACAATACTGAACTTAGTTTAATAGAAGTGCTGTAGGACTGTCTATTCTATCTCCAAGCAGCCAATCAGATCCCAGCTCTCACCCTCCCTATGTTATAAATAATGTGTTGGGCTGGTAGTTTGGCTCCAGCAATACAGACAATTTGCCTGAAGGATACTTTGATACATGACGGTACGATATGGGATGTTGAACCTAACTATCTGACATGAGGACATTCAGAGAGAACAAAGGAATGACAGATGTTTTAACACAGAGGATCCGGCTATCTGCAGAGGAACGGCTGCGGTGGAATTCTCTCTGGGTGAGTTTGCCATGTCACAACGTATTATCATCATCTACAATCTGTCTGCCACTTCCCCGATCAGAAGACGCTGCCGTGTCAAGAGCAGATTTATACAAAAATCCTACCATTTGCCAACTACCGATATGAATGATGGCACTTCATATGTGTCAACACAGATAGAAACCCGATCATGCGCAATCCCATGCACACCAAAATCTTATTTTTTTTTTAAATCCCTGACACATGATTGAGTATTCAAAGTGAGCACAGCTTTACATTATTAACTTTTCTAAGTCATCACTCCCGTCCCCTTTAGGCACCAACACCAGAACCGACACCGGCACCAGCCCATCTCTAGATCTACGTATATGACAAATACCAGTAGAATATCACAGCCATGAAGGTTGCGGCGAGGCAGTACAAAAGAAAGAAAAAAGCCTGACTCTAAAGTACAACATGTCATTATTATTATGGGTAAGTGGGCGGAGTCATGCATATTATTCATTTTTGCCCCTTTAAGCAACCTGGCATTTAAAACCAATGGGGTGCAGCACAGATATAGCTGTCATTTTACAGATCCTCTATTACCAACAGCTGTATCGGGCTTCTTAGCCCTCATCAGTGCATGGCTTTACCAACTCTGTGGTTAGGGATATGTAATATTCTGTAATAAAAAGATAATGCTGTATCTTACAGTACTTTAGAGGAGTGGTTTTTGGTTTCTCCAGTACCATTTCACAGGGACCTTAAGAGCTTGTATACACTCACGGTTGTCCTTGCCACCCCTCTGAAAAGCGATGTGGAATCAGGACCAGGACAAGGGGGGGAAGCTAAGCGGGCACCTGCCCAAGGCTCTGTGTTGAGGGGGGCACTGATGAGTTGGCCGCTTGTCCCACTCCTTACTGACAGGAGTGATTGCAGTGTCACTCCTGTCAGAAGGAGCAGCAGCTGATAGCTGCTACTGGAGGGAGGATTCGACTTTCTCCTCCCTCCAGCCTTCATGGGGCAAAAAGGAGCCAGCCTTGAGACAGTGTACTCTCTCTCAGCATCACACTGTGAGGAAGGAGGGCAGACTGTGTCCTTCTTCCTCGCTCCTCCTGTGACCCCAAAACCGAAATTGTGGAGGCCGCTCAGACTGGAAGGACCACAATCAATAAAGCCAACCACTGTGAGTGAAGGCTAGGATAGAGTTCATTCCGGCTCCAGACAGCAATGTACAGGAAAGAAAATGTCCATATGAGCTGCCTATCTCTGCAAACCTGAGGTAAGAAAGCGTAACAGCCTCAGTCTGAGCTCCAGCCAGGCCACACCCCCAACACATTTTACTCCGCCCCAGAGCTTAATTATGGCTTCCCTATGATTAAGCTCAGGGGTGGAGTGAAACACGTTGAGAGCTCAGCCTGAGCTCTAGCCAGGCCACACCCCCAACGCATTCTACTCCGCCCCAGAGCTTAATTATGGCTTCCTTATGATTAAGCTCTGGGTGAAATGAAACACATTGAGAGCTCAGCCTGAGATCTAGCCAGGCCACACCCCCAACGCATTCTACTCCGCCCAGAGCTTAATCATGGCTTCCCCATGATTAAGCTCAGGGGTGGAGTGAAACGCATTGGAGACATGGCCTGGCTGAAGCCCAGGCTGAGGCTGTACTACCTTTTAACCTGGGGTTCGAAGACATGTGAGGCTTACATGGACATTTTCTTCCCTGTCTATTCCTCTCTCCTGTTATTGGAGACACCTGATGTAAAAGGGGACTCTTTGCCTTGGGTGCTCAATGACCATTTTTCCAGCACTGTGTCAATAGATCATTTTTCAAAGGATGTTTGACAGGCTGCTGGAAGTCAATCTGTCCCACCATCGTGACACAACCATGGCTGTAAATATATATCTTACACTGCTGAGAGCTAAGATGCCTGAAACAACTGTAAGCATTTTGGTAATGGCTCTATCAAATCATGGCTATATCCATGCTATGCACCAGCGGTTCTAGATGTGCAGATGGCTAAAATCGGAGCAAAAGGAATTATCTGACTCCACCCACCCATTAGCAGTGAATGACTCCCATGTTTTTGGGGTTTGTGCGGGAAGTGAAGACGTGTAATTATAATTGACTCTTATGAGAAGGCAATGCTGTATCAATGTATAGAAGTAAGCAGTGATGTCTATAAGAACAGACATGACAGGATATTTAGATGTACATATAATTTACTGTATCTGACACATTGACAGTAGTGTGTTCTGACTTGGTAATGTGTTGCGACAGTAAAACATTTTTTTTTATAATTTAATGTTTTCCTCTTTCAATAAGCAGTCAGCCTTGAGTTGCTATTTTTCTCTAAATAAATTATATAACCCAACAAACGACGTGTCAAAATTAACAGCAATTTTGAGGCATCAGGAAAAGCTGGACATTTTATACTTACCTCTCCAAAATTTTCTTTTCTTGGTTGAGAGCACCAACCATATGAGAGGTACCATGATGGCACCTGGAAAATTGAAAATTGTATACTTACCTTTCTGTACAGTATGTAGCACCCTTCTAGAAGTGGAGTGAACTGCAAGGTAAATTTAGTTTGTTCCACCGTAATCAGAGGAGCAGGGGTTGACTGATCAAGGCTGCTGCCCTGTTACTTCCCCCTGTCTTCTAGAGAAAAAAAACAAACAAAAAAATACACAAAAACACCCCCCACACACAAAAAAAAACAAAAACGGGCAGACTCAATGGACCAATTGTTTTTTTTCTGCCATCACTTTTTTATGTCTCACTTTTCTAGTTCTAGAAACATAGTGGGAGAAAGAACAGAGCATGCAGCCTGAATATTTATGGGACTTCAGCCAATCTCTGGGGATGTGTGCCCAGAAGGTGGTGGGAGACTTCAAAAATAGTAGAGTTCCCAGGTCTAGTCCTGCTGTGACCACTGTGCATTGGCTCTGCCCCTGGGCAGATTTCTGGAAGAATCAGTCAGGAAGACACCAAGGTCCTAGCTAGGCATAGCTGGGGGGGCTGATTCTCAAGCTTAAGTTATGGAATCAAGTTGGGTCTGGAGAAGCTCACTGGAAAGAGCCAGGAGGGAGTTGGGGGAATGAGTCCAGCTGTCCTATGGTGGTGTGAGCCTACATCTTCTTCACTATGAAGGGCTTGGTGGATATTGGAGGAAGGCAATCAATGATCTTGCAGCTATGTGAGTAAGAAACCCCATTGTTGAGTTAGTGACGTGTGCAGCTTTTATATTCTCGAAGGAGTAGTAGTCACCCTCAGCATAGAGATCCTGTGGGACTTTCATTTTCGTACTGTACAGCCAGAAGGTTCAGGAGTCCTCAAGTTGTTCACTTCTACAGTTTATTGGGGTATCCCATGCTCCCCCTTCCTATACAAGATCATCATTCCCAATAAACCCCCCCCAAAAAAAAATAAAAAAGAGACCCCCTGGACTGTTTTTGGAGCCAGTGGAAGAGTGAGAAAATGACATGCACCTGGCTGCGTGTGTGCTCTAGGGGGAAATAGGACTGCCTTGACCAGCGGCTCCTACAGGGGTGAGCTACGTTTAATTTTCTTTTTCTAGGGTGGAGCACCAACCATATAAACAAACAATGCAGAATGCATTTCCATCATCTTGTTTAAGTAGCTGTGGGGACTTTCTAGTCAACACGTTTTTAGATTCAGGTCCACTTCTTCAGGAAACAAGAAGTAAGCATCTTGCGAACAGCAGTGGTCTACATACAATTATAGCCATGTCTACAGTGACTTCCAGCTTCCCCAGTGGCCCATCAGGTATGAGCAGTGCCAGGACAAGGTCATCCAGTGCCCAGGGCAAAGATGCTGAACTGCACCCCCCAATGGGGGCACTACAGTACAGCTTCTGCCTTTTGCTGCAAGGTGCACCAAAAAGAAATTGTTGGGCGGCCAACCGGAACCCTTAGAGTGCCAGTATGTCAGTGGTGCAGATGATGGACCTCACCACTGGAGACATCATTGCTCCTCTGCTTAGGCTCCTTCTGTCACATCGGGAAGCCACCAGGCAACAGGGTGGGTCAGTAAAGTATAGAAGGGGTGAGGGTGAGCTCTCTGTTGTATGAATACACTCTGTGGGCTGCTGTCTCATGCCCCTCCAGCACATAAAGACACTGTAACCAGGGCAATTGCTCCTCCTGACCCATCAGGTCCCAACCCTGTTTATGAGATATAAATACTTACATTGTGCCAAGCTGAACCAATGTAACTATGCAATATAGATCATTCACAGAGTTCAGCTTTAGATTTGCTTTAGGAAGATATCAATAATTATTCCATCCTAAGCCTTTGGAATGATTGTGTATTCTAGAATCGGGAAGTTAATACCATCCTGATAAACACCACCTAAGGATGATGATGACGAAGAGCATTCATGAAAGTTCAGCCTTTGCTGGAAAGGGATTTGTCAGGACACAGAGAACACACTGAGTCCCTGCAATGCTCAGGATTTGACTTTGATAAGATCACACAAAGGAGTTCCTGGACTTCTCTCATTCTTCTCCAAATCCTGGAGGAGCTCAAGGGGGGGGGGTGTTTCATAAGAGTGGCTCCCGGTACTGTGTGATCGCTGTTGCTGTGTGCGCCCCGCGCGCTCCGTCTTGCTCCGTCACATCTCCTGAGCTGCTGTTTTGCAGTGCTGAAACTTGCTGCATTGCAGTACAGAACCCACACAGACAAAAACAAGACACCAGAGCAGAGAATAACCCAGCACTCTGCCCTCGCTGCTCACTTCTGCAAAGAATTTTATTAGCCACTGAGGGGAAAAAAACGAACAAAGAACTGAAAGAAAGAAAAATGAAATCTTTGCTTGTACACCCCGGTTGACAATTGGAAATATGGAAATATGTTCAGCAGGAGGAGCAGATAAGATGATTGTTATCATTTCAGGAGAATTCTTGTGGAAGCTGAAGTTGGGTTCTCCCTTATGCTCCAAATGTAATAAAGACTTGAGGGAGGGATTTCTTTGGCGTGGGAGAGACTTTGGCCATTGATTGAGTGATGCCAGCTGCTGGGTGTGTCCAAATAGTGATTTAAGTGGACCATTGATAAGTGGCTAGAACTGTAATCAGCAGGAAGATGCAGGAATTGGGACAGGGATTGGGGGAGATAGTTACATAGTTAGTCTGGCTGAAAAAAGACAAAAGTCCATCCAGTTCAATCATTAAAAAAAGTTATAAAGCTATACGCACAGTTGATCCAGAGGAAGGCAAAAAAAAACCCCAACAGAGCATGATCCAATTTTCTCCTGAAGGGAAAAAAGTTCCTTCCTGATCCCCCGAGAGGCAATCGGATATTCCCTAGATGCCAAAAATTAAGAGAACTCCACCACGTTGCAGGATTCTGGTCAAGCTGCATGTGATTGGGTTCTTCCTATTGTGTTTGAGCTCTTCCACACATGCAGTAATTATAGTTATACTCTATAGAGTATAACTTTGTGGACACCTGGCCATCACACTTGTAGGAGCTTGCTGGACTGTCCATTCCAAAACCATAAATTTAAGCACATACGTAGCCATACAATCTCTACTGACAAATGTCCTTCCAACCTTGTGGTAATAGTTTGGTGAGGACCCTTTTCTGTTCCAGCATGACTGCGCCTTGTGTACACAGCCAGCTCCATAAAGACATGGTTTGACCCGTTTGGCGTGGAGGAACTCAAGTGCCCTGCACAAAGCCCTGACCTCAGCCCTACTGAACACCTTTGGGATGAATTGGAATGCCAATGGTTAGCCAGATCTTCTCATCTGAAACAGTACCTCATTTAAAAATGGGCACAAATTCCCACAGAGAACAGACCTTTTGGTGACTTTGGGAAATACCCTTTTCTATTCTACCATGACTTTGCCACTGTAGCCAGCTCCATAAATACATAGCTTCACCAGTTTGGAGCTCTGACCTCAACCCTACTGAACACCTTTGGGATGAATTGGAATGCCAATGGTTAGCCAGATCTTCTCATCGGAAATCAGTACCTCATTTAAAAAAGGGCACAAATTCCCACAGACAACAGACCTTTTGGTGACTTTGGGAAAGACCCTTTTCTATTCTACCATGACTTTCCCACTGTAGCCAGCTCCCATAAATACATAGCTTTACCAGTTTGGAGTTCTGACCTCAACCCTACTGAACACCTTTAGGATGAATTGGAATGCCAATGGTTAGCCAGATCTTCTCATCGGAAATCAGTACCTCATTTAAAAAAGGGCACAAATTCCCACAGACAACAGACCTTTTGGTGACTTTGGGAAAGACCCTTTTCTATTCCACCATGACTTTGCCACTGTAGCCAGCTCCATAAATACATAGCTTCAACAGTATGGAGTGGAGGAACTCTAATGTCCTGACCTCAAGCCCTGACCTCAACCCTACTGAGCACCTGTTTAGTAGCGTTGACCTACTTGTAAGCCAAGTCTTCTCATCCAACATCAGTACCTATACTTACAAATGGGCACAAATTCTCACAAACACCCTCCGAAATTTTACAAAAGCCTTCCCAAAAGAGTGCGGTTGGTATAGCGGAAATATGGGTGGGGTGGGGCAACTCCATATCTATAACCAATAAATCACTGCGCGTTATGTGACCATTATTGCAAAATGGTCATCAGCACTTATGGGGTTAATATATCTGTTTCTTCTGTATCCCTTAAAAGGAAGAGACGTGACAACCCCATAGTGTAGCAGCATTTAAGACCACCCGTTATATTTAAAATTAAAGCGTGCGCTCACTTTGACATACATGCAGTATATCGGTACTGTATAAAACAAGCTTCCAAATGAACAGATTGCTCTACTACAGCTAACTGCCGATGTACATGTGTGATGACGTCACATCCTTTGGCGCCTACCCTACGTGTTTCGTCACAGATGATGTCGTCAGGGGACTGGCTGGAACCAACTCCACTTAAATAGCAAACGTTCTTGGAATGGAATGTCTGCAAGCACCTAACAAACACTGGTGGTCAGTGATATTTCTCTTCCCCCCCCCCCACCTACTTGTGAAGAGCACCGATGATTATTGGTATTCCAACCCCACCCTCCTCGAAAACCGTTGGTGGTCAGTGATTATTTCCCCCGGTCTTCCCCAAATGAGAAGTACTGAAGATCAGTGGTATTCTAACCCCACTTCCCCTTCAAAAGCATTGGTGGTCAGTGATTTTTCTCCCTCCCCCCCCCCAATGTGAAAAGCATTGGTGAGTAATGGTATTCCAGCCCCACCCTCCTCAAAAAGCATTGGTGGTCAGTGACATTTCTCCCCCCACCTTCCCCACATGAAAAGCACTGAGGATCGGCGGTATCCCAACCCCACCTCCCCTTCAAAAGCAATGGTGGTCAGTGAAATATCCAACAACTTCTTTATTTGTAAAGCACAGGTGGTCAGTGGCATTCCAACCCCACCTCCCCTTGAAAAGCAATGGTGGTCAGTGGTATTCCCCCCTTACAACCCCCTCTCCACAACAATGGTGGTTAAAGATATTTCTCCCCCCTTCCCCCGTAAAATGCATTGGTGGCCAGTGGTATTTTGGTATTTCTCCCCCACTCTTCCACAAAAAACACTGGCAATCAGAGGGAGACACCGAGCATATGTACCTGCTTCCTGCTCTGTGTCCGGCACCGCCATCTGTGTGGTGACATCACCGCTGGAGCTGTGGTCATATTATTGGGTAGAAAATCTGTCTAACGACAGTATGTACATACACTCACCAGCCACTTTACTACGTCCACCTTGCTAGTGTCAAGAAAATCTCCACACCATGACACCACCAACCTGAACCGTTGAAACAAGGCAGGATGGATCCACGCTTTCATGTTGTTTATGCCAAATTCTGACCCAACCATCTGAATGTTACAGCAACCAGTCTGCCCATTCTCCTCTGACCTCTGACATCAACAAGACATTTTCCTCCACACAACTGCAACTCACTGGATATTTTCCCTTTTTCGGACCATTCTCTGTAAACCCTAGAGATGGTTGTGTGTGAAAATCCCAGTAGATCATCAGTTTTTTTAAATACTCAACAACCACCCAACAACCATGCCCCGTTCAAACTCACTTATATCCCCTTTCTTCCACATTCTGATGCTCGATTTGAACTTCAGCAAGTCGTCTTCACCACATCTAGATGCCTAAATACATTGAGTTGCTGCCATGTGATTGGCTGATCAGCCATTTGTGTTACCAAGCAATTGAACAGGTGGAGCTAATAAAGTGAATGAAGTTGAGAGAAGAAAGTTCCTGATCAACTTGCCAGCCAGCCTGCCAACAACCGGATCAACCTGTCTAACAGTATGCGTCCATAACAGGGGTTTAGTTAGCACACATTTGCAAATACATACGCAAGCCACAGAGCCAAGTCACGGCACCATGATACTCTGTGGTCCAAACTCAACAATTTCAGAGGGCCCCCATAGTAGAGGCACATGTATTTAATGGATAGATCAAGGGCAGGTGAACCTGAGGGAGCCACCCCTCTTAAAGGCAAAGGAGTGCACAGGACCCCTAGCATATAGCACAATGGTAACCAGGGTGTTCTAGTGCAGCCACGTACCTAGAATCCAACATGCAAATAAAAATGGCCACCGCCCCAGTCTATAACTGGCTTGTGTAGCAAGGACACTTGAACAGGCAACACATAACGAATGAAGGGGAGAGAACAAAGTTCCTGGTCAACTTGCCAGCCAGCCTGCCAACAACCGAATCAACCTGTCTAACAGTATGCGTCCATAACAGGGGTTTAGTTAGCACACATTTACAAATACATACGCAAGCCACAGAGCCACGTAACGGCACCGTGATACTCTGTGGTCACAACTCTACAATTTTCCTAATAAAGTGGCCTGTGAGTGTAGGTGGAGAGCCAAGTGCTGGAAGGAGCATTCCTAATCTTGAGTTTGGGATAAAGTCTTGGCTCCCCTGCTGACCCAAGGAGGCATGGGCTGGTATGGGTGTACCGCCGGTACCCTCTTACTGGTAGCCCTGGCTCACATAGTGGTGATGGTCAGGAGCATGGGCGGACTGACCATTTGGAAACTCGGGCACTGCCCGAGGGCCAGGGGTCAGTAGGGGGCCCCATGAGATGCCCCTGGTACCTTTTTCATAGGATTGTTAGAGTTTGGGCAAGGACACAGGGGCCCCATGATCCCCTATTGCCCGGGGGCCCCATGAGTTGTCAGTCCACCCCTGGTCAGCAGAAAAGAGAGAGGAAGTGAGAAACAGAAGACGAGACAATGATTAGGTTTCATGAGGGACGTCTTGCAAGGATTTGGTGGACCAAGGAACCCTCCAGGCTTTCTATACTAAGTGAGAACTCTGGATGGTCATAGAGGACATACGGGTGAATGCACCATAGCTGTGTTTGCTGAGTGTAAAGAATGTCTCTCTGTACAAACATTCCACGCTGTAAACAGCTGCTCATGTGTACTTTACCCAGAGCACAATGGCATTTCCAGGGTAAAGCCTGATGTGTTCTCTACGTAAATCGGACATTTCTTGGTGAAGGTGAGAACAACATCCGGCATCTGCTCTCCTCAACAACTCCTGACAACGTAGCTATGCCGTGTGAATGGTTCCAGGTAATGTGACGCATAAGCAAACATTTTTATGCCGTGTGGGCTAAATGCTACATCCTCTTGTTGGTATTTTAAATGATCCTTTACTATATGAGTAGGGGTGGCATAGCAAAGCTACACAATATACCAGTACAGTTTGTAAAATGCTGAGGATGCATTCAGGGGTGGATTGACAACTCATGGGGCCCCCCCACAATAGGGGATCATGGGGCCCCTGTGTCCTTGCCCACACTCAAAGCACACCCAAAAAAGGCCTATAAAAGGTACCAGGGGCATTTCATGGGGCCCCCTACTGACCCCGGGCCCTCGGGCAGTGCCCTAGTGCTCGAATGGTCAGTCCGGGGTGGGGGGTGGCATAGCAAAGCTACACAATATACCAGTACAGTTTGTAAAATGCTGAGGATGCATTCAGGGGTGGATTGACAACTCATGGGGCCCCCCCACAATAGGGGATCATGGGGCCCCTGTGTCCTTGCCCACAATCAAAGCACACCCAAAAAAGGCCTATAAAAGGTACCAGGGGCATTTCATGGGGCCCCCTACTGACCCCGGGCCCTCGGGCACTGCCCTAGTGCTCGAATGGTCAGTCCGGGGTGGGGGGTGGCATAGCAAAGCTATACAATATACCAGTACAGTTTGTAAAATCCTGAGGATGCATTCAGGGGCGGATTGACAACTCATGGGGCCCACAGGCGATAGGGGATCATGGGGCCCCTTTGTCCTTGCCCACACTCAAAGCACACCCACAAAAGCCTATAAAAGGTACCAGGGTCATTTCATGGGGCCCCCTACTGACCCCGGGCCCTCGGGCAGTGCCCTAGTGCTCGAATGGTCAGTCTGCCCCTGGATGCATTACATTTCCTTGTACAGTATTGAAAGCTGAAGTTTGTATTTTGCTTTCCCTGGTTCCTACCTTCCTCCCTCATCACTGGGTCTATGTGCATCTCTATCCAATGCAGGCAGATCATGGCTGGTGGGAGGAGTCAGCAGCAGGGGCGGACTGACCATTTGGAGGGCCCAGGGTCAGTAGGGGGCCCCATGAGATGCCCCTGGTACCTTTTTCATAGGCTTTTTTGAGTTTGGGCAAGGACACAGGGGCCCAATGATCCCCTATTGCCCGGGGGCCCCATGAGTTGTCAGTCCGCCCCTGGTCGTCAGGAAGCTGTACATAACTTCCTGAAACCATGACAGCACCCTGCCTCAGTATTCCTTTTGAGAGCGCTCAACTCAGTGGGCTGACTCTTGGAAGGGGTTATCCAAATTTCCAAATGCCTTGATGGGTGGGTGTCAGTCTGAAGGAGTGGGCGTTCCTGGGCAGGTTGTATTTGCATGCAGACCACCCTAGGTAGCACCCACACGCAAGGCTGGCCCTCCATGAGTAAGCCCTCATGCACACGCTGGTAATGTTAGCTGTGTAAAGTCACGTTAAAAACTTGAGTTTTTCAGCTTTTTAGCATTTTTGCATTAGCGTTTAGCCGCATTTTCCCACGTTTTTTTCTGCGTTTGCATTTTTTAGCGTTTTTTTAACCAAAAAAAATATTTTTATGGTCAAAAAAAGTCCAGAAATGCCAGTTTGCAGCAGTTTACCGCGTTTTTCAGCGTTAGAGCCTGTAGAAACCCACTAGTTTTGTTTTTTTTTTCCAGCCAAAAAACATCCCTGCCAAAAAACATTGATTCCAGTCTATGTGTGTATGGACACCTTGGATAACATGCTGGGGGGTTTATTGGCTGTAGAAAAAAAATGTCAAATGCCAAAAACAGCCGCTATAAAAACATCAAGTGTGCATGAGTGTGCAACATCTCCAAAATACGTCCATTCCTAACCCTGGAACCCACTAAGCAACTCATTCACTCCCTCATTATATCACTCCTCGATTACTGTAACTCCCTCCTCATCGGCCTACCTCACCGCAGGCTATCCCCTCTTCAGTCTATCTTGAATGCTGCGACCAGACTCATCCACCTTACTAACCGATCCGTATCCACCACCCCTCTCTCGATCGGGACCTTTCCCGATCATGTGACCACCATGATGGCGAATCACAGCAGTCACATGACATTAAAACCCTGCTCCGCCCTCCCGGCTTCTGAAATCCTTAAAGGGCCGGGAGGCGCCGGCACCAGGGGGTTAAGGGGGGTATTTACTAAAACCGCACAGTGCAAAATCTGGTGCAGCTTTGCAAAGAAACCAATCAGCTTCCAGGTTTTATTGTCAAAGCTTAATTGAACAAGCTGAAGTTAGAAGCTGATTGGCTGCCATGCACAGCTGCACCAGATCCTGTGTGCCCCAGTTTTAGTACCCCACCCTGCAAGAGCCACTTCAGTAGCATGGAGTGATATACAATGAGGAGGCTGCAGGCCACAGTGGGGGAAGTTCATGTAAGGCAATGGGTCACAGTGGGGGAAGTTCATGTAAGGCAAAGAGTCACAGTGGGGGGAAGTTCATGTAAGGGCAAAGGGTCACAGTGGGGGAAGTTCATGTAAGGCACAGGGTCACAGTGGGGGAAGTTCATGTAAGGCACAGGGTCACAGTGGGGGAAGTTCATGTAAGGCACAGGGTCACAGTGGGGGGAAGTTCATGTAAGGCAAAGGGTCACAGTGGGGGGAAGTTCATGTAAGGCAAAGGATCACAGTGGGGGGAAGTTCATGTAAGGCAAAGGGTCACAGTGGGGGGAAGTTCATGTAAGGCAAAGGGTCACAGTGGGGGAAGTTCATGTAAGGCAAAGGGTCACATTCATTTTCACATTATCTTTTTACAGCCTGCAGCAGCAATAGATGAGAACCGATCAGTACTGAAAATTTAAAGGAAATCTCCTCTTTCACAAAAATGTAAACATTATATAGTTATTTTTATAACATACAAACCAAAAAGTGAGGGCGCCACCTCCAGATCATTCAAATCATTCCCATATTAGAAGAGCAGCTGCCTCAAGGCTAGATTCACATCTGTGTGGGTGGTGCCGCTGTGGATCCGCACGGAAATCCACCCGCACAGAGGAACGCGGACCCGCGGGCGGGTGCCATTAGTTTTAATGGCACGCCGCCTGCACTGGAAAACACAACTGTACTGGGAACCGAGGTTCCCGTGTGGGCTGCGTTTTCCAAAGAAGTGCAGGGACTTCTTCCCTGCGTGTCACGGGCACGGGAGTCCATTCAAATGAATAGGCTCTTGTGCCCGCGCAAAACACGGCCCCATAGATGTGAACCGGGGCTAAAAAGTGAAAAAAAAAACCCCCACTAAAATAAAAAATAACTAAAAAAGGCTCTACTCATAATAATAATAAAGTGATAATTATCTGCATATGATACAATAAGTAATAATCATTTTTACATATTTGCGCTTTTTGATGTTTTATGTATATTTTTTTTGGTGTTTATACTAAACGAGTAGCAGCATTTATTTGTTTATTTGGTATATAATTTTCGCAATTTTTTGGCGCTGGTGATTGGTGTTTAAAATAAGTAATAACACCGTACCTCAAACGAGAATATATAATATCCTCATGGGATAAACAGAGTTAATAAGTGTCCACAAAAAAGTCCATATGTAAACTCTACAGAAGTCAGGCTTCTTCTATGGACTTTCTATTTGTGGACACTTATTAACTCTGTTTATCCCATGAAGATATTAAATATTCTCGTTTGACACAGGGGCGGACTGACAACTCATGGGGCCCCCCGGGCAATAGGGGATCATGGGGCCCCTGTGTCCTTGTCCAAACTCTAAAAATCCTATGAAAAAGGTACCAGGGGCATCTCATGGGGCCCCCTACTGACCCCGGGCCCTCGGGCAGTGCCCGAGTTTCCAAATGGTCAGTCTGCCCCTGGTTTGACACACATATGACGTCATTGCAGCTCAGCCAGTCCAGAGCTTCTGAACCCGGAAGGAAGACCAGCTGAAGATGAAAGCCCTGAGGAGCCATGACAGCGCTTCTTTTCAAGGTAAGTCCTTCCTAATGTGCTAGTGTGCAATGCATACTATGCCTTTACCTTGCAGAAGTTCTTTTTTCTTTTTTTTTTTTCGATGCGGTTTACTACCACTTTAAAGTGTATTTTTTTATTTTTGAAATTGCGTTTGAAAAACTGCTGCGCAAATACTGTGTGAAATAAAAAAATGCAACGCCCATCATTTTATTCTGTAGGGCCTCTGCTAAAAAAAACATTCAGCACCCATCATTTTATTGTGTAGGTCTTCTGCTAAAAAAAACACAACACCCATCATTTTATTCTGTAGGGCCTCTGTTAAAAAAATGCAACACCAATCATTTTATTCTATAAGGCCTCTGCTAAAAAAATATTCAACAGCCATCATTTTATTCTGTAGGGCCCCTGCTAAACAAAATGCAACATATATATACGTATAAAATGTTTGAGGGTTCGAAGTAATTTTCTAGCAAACAAATGGTACTTTATACATAGGAGAGAAATTTTCAAGGACGCAGTGTGCCGCGGTTGCCATGCGATCCTGTCACCTGACAATCGCGGCATAATCGCATCCCATAAAGGATAATGCCACCCAAACGTACATAGCGCATTGTGCAGTGACTTGGAATTGCAGCGATTCTGCCAGCGATTCCAAATCGAAAGATGTGATTGGGGCCTAAGACTTTTCTCAGCTGATGTCTCTTCTCTGATTACAGCACAGAGGCTACTCAGGTCATGCCAATGGATGCAGACCCTGCCAATGGATGGAGACCCTGTCAATGGATGGAGACCCTGTCAATGGATGCAGACCCTGGGAATGGATGGAGACCCTGCCAATGGATGGAGACCCTGCCAATGGATGGAGACCCTGACATTGGATGCAGACCCTGACAATGGATGGAGACCCTGACATTGGATGCAGACCCTGCCAATGGATGAAGACCCTGTAAATGGATGGAGACCCTGCCAATGGATGGAGACCCTGTCAATGGATGGAGACCCTTTCCAATGGATGCAGACCCTGCCAATGGATGCAGACCCTGCCAATGGATGGAGACCCTGCCAATGGATGCAGACCCTGCCAATGGATGGAGACCCTGCCAATGGATGGATATCCTGCCAATGGATACAGACCCTGCCAATAGATGCAGACCCTGCCAATGGATGGAGACCCTGCCAATAGATGCAGACCCTGTAAATGGATGCAGACCCTGCCAATGGATGGAGACCCTGCCAATGGATGCAGACCCTGTCAATGGATGCAGACCCTGCCAATGGATGAAGACCCTGCCAATAGATGCAGACCCTGTCAATGGATGGAGACCCTGTAAAAGGATGGAGACCCTGCCAATGGATGCAGACCCTGCCAATGGATGGAGACCCTGCCAATGGATGCAGACCCTGCCAATGGATGGAGACCCTGCCAATGGTTGCAGACCCTGCCAATGGATGGAGACTCTGCCAATGGATGAAGACCCTGACATTGGATGCAGACCCTGCCAATGGATGGAGACCCTGACATTGGATGCAGACCCTGCCAATGGATGAAGACCCTGCCAATGGATGGAGACCCTGCCAATGGATGGAGACCCTTTCCAATGGATGGAGACCCTGCCAATGGATGCAGGCCCTGCCAATTGATGGAGACCCTGCCAATGGATGGAGACCCTGCCAATGGATGCAGACCCTGCCAATGGATGCAGACCCTGCCAATGGATGCAGACCCTGGCAATAGATGCAGACCCTGTCAATGGATGGAGACCCTGTAAATGGATGGAGACCCTGCCAATGGATGGAGACCCTGCCAATGGATGCAAACTCTGCCAATGGATGCAGACCCTGCCAATGGATGGAGACCCTGCCAATGCATGGAGACCCTGCCAATGGATTCAGACCCTTGTCAATGGATGGAGACCCTGCCAATGGTTGCAGACCCTGCCAATGGATGGAGACCCTGCCAATGGATGCAGACCCTGCCAATGGATGCACACCCTGCCAATGGATGCACACCCTGCACCTGAGTAGTCACTTTAGAAAGGACATGGTGAGGCAAACATCAGTTTCTCCAAAGGTTTTTTTTCTCAAAACTTTTTGTCTTTCACAAACTCGGCCTGAAGTCTGGTCCTCAAACACCCATCTCTGCTTATATTCAGCTCCACATGATGCCATCTTCATATATAAATCAAATTAATTAGAATATCATCTCCACCTCTGTAAATATTGCACCTAATTAGCCTAATTACAGCTTCAAGTAACCACCGTCATTTAGTCTCACTTATTCCCCAGAAGGCTTAGGAAGGCAGTTCTGTGTGCTGAGACGTTGGCTGCGACTTTGTTGAGTTTGATCTCAAGAGGACCTGTCTGCAACAAACGAGAGTCTGATCTGTCACAGTATTCTCTCCCCCCATAATCAGAATTGTCATTACCGACGGTGTAAGAGGGCAGAAGGGGGGGTGTCCCCATCTGATCAGTGAAGCTGAGCCTAGAGACTAAAAGCTGTTAACCCTCACAGCACAGTAAGAGGACAGGGCAGCCCAGCAGTGAAGATTTCAACAGAATCCAGAAACACAGGAAGAGGAAAGGGCACCCCGGAAGTGGAGATTTCTACAGAATCCAGCAGCAGAGGAAGAGGGTGGGCAGCCCGTTAATGAAGATTTTGACAGAAACCAGCAGCACAAGAAAACGAGAGGGAACCCCAGCAGTGAAGATTTCGACAGAATCCAGAAGCACAAGAAGAGGAAAAGGCAGCCCAGCCATGAAGATTTTGACAGAATCCAGCACAGGAAGAGGATGGGTAGCCCGGCAGTGAAGATTTTGACAGAATCCAGCAGTGCAAGAAAAGGAGAGGGAACCCCAGCAGTGGAGATTTTAACAGAATCCAGAAACACAGGAAGAGGAAAGGGCACCCCGGAAGTGGAGATTTCTACACAAACCAGCAAAGCAAGAAAAGGAGAGGGCACCCCAACAGTGAATAATTCTACAGAATCCAGCAGTGCAAGAAGAGGACAGGGCACTCCGGCAGTGAAAATGTTTAAAGAATCCAGCAGCACATGAATAGGACAGGGAAGCCCAGAACTGAAGATTTCTACAAAATCTAGAGGACAGCCCGGCATAGCACAAGAAGAGGACAGGGCACCCTGGCAGTGAAGATTGCTACAGAATCCAGCAGCACAGGAAGAGAACAGAGTTCCCCCGGCAGTGGAGATTTCTACAGAAACCAGCAAAGCAAGAAAAGGAGAGGGCACCCCAGCAGTTACTGTGCACATTTGCACCAGATTCTGTGTGCTTCAGTTTTAGTAAATCACCCCCCCCCCCCCCCCAATGCCTTCTCACCGCCTGCCAAATGCTCTCTGAAGGGCGATCCAAACTTTTTAAAAAAATTTGTTCAGATGCTTAAAGTAGAATTCCAGGATATACCTACCTAATGCTGACAATGTCCCCTCACTCCTCCTAATACCTATTCTGACCAATCCAAGTAAGGAAGATCCGTATACTTACCTATTTTCAGGCCGCTCCGGTCCGGTCATATGATCCAGCTCTATGTTAGACAGTGGGGGCTGCAAAGGAGAGGTGGGACCACCAACAGCAGATGGGAAGCCTATGGGTGACATTGATGCTCCAGGCTTTCCCAGCCATTGTCAGAGCGCTCTCTGTCCTCTCCCCTGCAGCTGCCGCTTGCTGACACAGGGGACCATGTGACTGGACCGGAGTGGGCTGAGAAAAGATAAGTATACAGATCTTTCTTTTTACTTTCAGCCCCGGTTCACACTGACGCGGTGCAAAATTTGCACTGGTTTCTGTGCGATGTCCGCATCATAATCGCACCCCGTTCACACGAACCATTACGGGTCTGTATTTTAACCACTTGCCGCCCAGCCACTGTACATATACGGCGGCAGGGCGGCACTCGCAGGCAAAACCACGTTTTAAAACGTGTGTTTTGTAAACAAATAGGGGGCGTGCGAGAGGCGCGCCGCCGCCCTATCTGTCCCGCTGATCACCGCCGCAGATGTGAGTCGCCGGGTCACAGCTGGTCCTTAGCGGCTATCTCCCGGCGATCGGCGGCAAACAGTGACAGACAGCACAGCTGCAGTGTTACTACTACTACTACTGTCACTTCCCTGTCAGCTCGAGGATGAGCTGATTGAGAAAGAACAGTTTCTCTTTCTCGATCAGCCTTGTCCCGCCCAGTACACACCCCGCCCCCTAGTAAAACACTCCCCTCACTCCTATAACCCTTCCCTGCAAAATAAAGTTAACCCCTTCCTCCCCATTGCCATTAGTACAGTGTCAGTGTTTTGTTTTTTTTGCACTGATCACTGTATTAGTGTTTTTGGGGATGTCAGTGACCCCAAGTCAGTACCCCCCAATGTCAGAATGTCAGCCGCAGTCCCGCAGTCCCGCCATAAGTCGCTGGTCGCTGCCATAAGTCCCTGATCGCCGCCATAATTCGCTGATCGCCGCCATTATTAGTATAAAAAAACCCTAAAAATCCCAGTATCTTTCCCGCCATTTGTAAACGCTATAACTTTCACGTAAACCAATTAATGTACACGTATTGTTTTTTTTTTTTAGCAAAGACATGTTGCAGAATGCATTTTGGCAGAAATTTATGACTATATTTGATTTTTGCATTTTTTTTTTACTGGACATGTTTTATAGCAAAAAGTCCAAAATATTGTTTTTTTTTCCTCAAAATTGTCAGCCTTTTTTTTTATAGCGCAAAAAATAAAAACCGCACAGGTGATCAAATACCGCCGACAGACAGCTCAATTTGTGGGAAAAAAAAGGATGTAAATTTTATTTATGTACCGTATTGCATGACCGCGCAATTGTCCGTTAAACTAGCGCGGCGCTGTATAGCAGAAAAATGGCGTAAATTGCAGTATCTATACCATAGATTGTAGACGCTATAACTTCCACACAAAGCAATCAATATACACTTATTGGGATTTTTTTTACCAAAAACATGGAGCAGAATACATTTTGGCCTAAATTTATAACCAACTTTGAGTTTACTATATATTTTTTATAGCTGAAAGTAAAAAATATTGTTTTTCTTCAAAATTTTTGGCCTTTTTTTGTTCATAGCGTGAAAAATAAAAAGCGCACAGATGATCAAATACCACCGAAAGAAAGCTCTATTTGTGTGAAAAAAAGGACGTAAATTTTGTTTGGGTGCAGCATTGCATGACTGCGCAATTATCAGTTGAATTAGTGTAGTGCCGAGTAGCAAAAAGAGGCGTGGTCATTAAGGGGGGTAAATCCTCTGGGGGTCAAGTGGTTAAGTTAACAACACCCCGAAATCAGTTCGCACGATGCAGTGCAATGTGCAGAATCGGGTCGCATAGGAGTGAATACCCATGTGATCTGATTCTAGTTCGGACCACAAAAAAGGGGTCCTGCACCTTTCTGGTGCAAATGTGGTGTGATTTGAGCCATACAAGATGAATGGCTCAAATTGCACAGCGCAGAATTTGCATGTGATTCGCACAGGAATGCGGTGTGGTTCCTGTGCCAATCACATGCGGTATGTTGCACCGCACAAGTGTGAACCTAGGCTAAAAGAGAAGGTTTTTTTTCTTTCCCCAAATTATAATGACCTAAGTGGATGCGGCATCAGTCCCCTGCCGGCTCTAAGGGTGAGAACTGAGTTGTCACCACTGCTGTGAGCAGAGAGCGGTGACTGTCAGTCACCGCTCTCTTCTCCCCCCCCCCCTTACCCTTTCCCATGAGCTGTGGAGGGAGCTGCTGGCTCAAGTTCTCAGCGCCTCACAGATAGGCTGAGCCAGGTGTCGCTCCAGACTCTGGGGTGGATCCCGACTTTAAATACGGGATTTTTCCCCAGCCTGGATCGGCTGAGTGATGTCAGCTGAAATCAGGTCACAGGAGTGCAGAATGAACTGATCCACAGGAGAAGTACAGAAGAGCTTTGTCTGTACTTCTCCTTTAACCCCTTGGCGCCGGCGCCTCCCAGTCCTTTAAGGGTTTCAGAAGCCGGGAGGTGGGGCAGGGTTTTAAGGTCATGTGACCGCCGTGATTCGTCATCACAGCGGTCACATGATCGGGAAAGGTCCCGATCGAAAGAGGAGACCGGGATCTTTCCGTGAGTACTGGACATGTGTGCTGGGAGCGTGCAGGGCGCGCGCTCTCAGCACATATGTTTTAGTTAATTGCACGCAAATGTGCGGCCGCTCAGCGTCAAGTCCCAGATGCAGGGAGGCCGGCGTTAAGAGGTTAAAGAGAACTACTGTGTTAGGGATCCATGCACACGGGGCATTTTAATAACGCTGTGTAAAGTCACGTTAAAAATGCAAGTTTTTCAGAGTTTTGTATTAGCGTTTTGCAGCGTTTGCATTCTTTAGCTTTTTTTTTGCAAAAAAAAAATTGGGGGGGGTAAAAAAACATCCAAAAACTCTGGGTTGCCGCAATGTACCGCAATTTATTGCGTTTTACTGGGACCTGGTAACAGATGACCAAGCCCTGATGAGTGGGGTGAAACATGTCAGAGGGTGTGGCTGGAGCGGCACCCACGTATTCATGCGCTGGGTCAGTCAACGGTGTTCCTTCCTTTGATAGTAACCAATCAGCTTCTAACTTCAGCTTGTTCAATTGAGTTTTGCCAATAAAACCTGGAAGCTGATTGGTTACTGTGCACATTTGCACCGTTAGTGAAGATTGCTACAGAATCCAGCAGCGCAGGAAGAGGATGGGCAGCCCGGCAGTGAAGTCGCGTTAAAAACGTGAGTTTTTCAGCGTTTTTTAGCATTTTTGTATTAGCTTTTTGCTGCGTTTTTTCAAAAAATTTTGAGGGGGGTGAAATACATCCAAAAACTCTGGTTTGCCACGATGTACTGCGATTTACTGCGTTTTACTGCATTTTTAAGCGTTAGAGCGCTTTTACAGCTAAAAAATTCCTTTAGTCCAGTGTTTTTCTTTCCAGCCAAAAAACGTTGATTCCAGTCTATGTGTGTATGGATCACATGGGGGGGTTTACTGGCTGTAGAAAAAAAATGTCAAAAGTCAAAAACAGCCGCTGTAAAAACATCCCATGTGCAGGAGGACTGAATGTAATGTTAGCAGGTCTGGGGAATATTGGGAAGAGGAAATCATACCAGGACCCGCTCCCCCATCCCCCCATCCTCAAGGCTCCCCCATCCCTCCATCTGACTTATTTATTTATTTATTTATGGTCAGGGGCGGACTGACCATTTGGAAACTCGGGCACTGCCCGAGGGCCCAGCGTCAGTAGGAGGCCCCATGAGATGCCCCTGGTACCTTTTTCATAGGCTTTTTGAGTTTGGGCAAGGACACAGGGGCCCCAAGATCCCCTATTGCCCGGGGGCCCCATGAGTTGTCAGTCCGCCCCTGTTTATGGTACTTATATATCGCTATCAATTTACGCAGCACTTTACATATATATTGTACATTCACATCAGTCCCTAACCCTCAAGGGGTGTACAATCTAAGGTCCCTAACCCTCAAGGGGCGTACAATCTAAGGTCCCTAACCCTCAAGGGGTGTACAATCTAAGGTCCCTAACCCTCAAGGGGTGTACAATCTAAGGTCCCTAACCCTCAAGGGGTGTACAATCTAAGGTCCCTAACCCTCAAGGGGGTACAATCTGAGGTCCCTAACCCTCAAGGGGCGTACAATCTAAGGTCCCTAACCCTCAGGGGGCGTACAATCTAAGGTCCCTAACCCTCAAGGGGCGTACAATCTAAGGTCCCTAACCTTCAAGGGGCATACAATCTAAGGTCCCTAACCCTCAAGGGGCGTACAATCTAAGGTCCCTAACCCTCAAGGGGCGTACAATCTAAGGTCCCTAACCCTCAAGGGGCGTACAATCTAAGGTCCCTAACTCACATTCATACAGACACATACTAGGGCCAATGTAGACAGGATCCAATTAACCTACCAGCATGTCTTTGGAGTGTGGGAGGAAACCAGAGTACCCGGAGGAAACCCACGCAGGCACAGGGAGAACATGCCCCCATCTGACTTATTTATTTATTTATTACAGGTCCTTATATAGCGCCATCAATTTACGCAGCGCTTTACATATATAGTGTACATTCTCATCAGTCCCCTCCCCCGAGGAGCGTAAATCCTCAAGGCTGAGTTGCCCCTCCCCACCATCTGACTTCTGCACTTAGACGCTCCTGAACAGCTTACAAATTGCAGATGGATTTCTAGACATACAAATATAAACAGTTTGTTGGATAGAAGGAGCTTGTGTAGGAAAATATCTGTTGTGCTTGTTCCATACACCATGAGTCACATTCGGGGAAATCGGAGGAGGACGCAAAAGGTTTGGAAACCCATTCGTGCCATTTAATAACTGTTATGGAGCTGTGATCAACAGCCAAACTGACAATGATCTCTTCCTGGAGACTAACTGCCACTTCCTAAAGTCAAAAATAGTGGCGAATCTTTGACAACAAAACTTTCCATCTAACCCCTCCAGAGGATCCCCCCCCCCCCCCCCCTTCCTGACCAGGCCATATTTTGTGGTTACTTTAACTGACAATTGTGCGGTCGTGCAACGCTGCACCCAAGTGAAATGTATGTTCTTTTTTTCCCACAAATAGAGCTTTCTTTTGGTGGTATTTGATCGCCTCTGCGATTTTAATTTTTTTTTTGCACTATAAACAAAAAAAGACCGACAATTTTGAAAAAAAAACAAATAATATTTTTGACTTTTAGCTATAAAACATGTCCAGTAATAAAAATTTAAAAAATCAAATTTCGTCATAAATTTAGGCCAAATTGTATTCTGCACAATGTCTTTGAGAAAAAAAATCCCAATACAAAAGTGATAGCGTTTACAAATGGCGGTATAGATACTGGGATTTTTTTTTGTATGCTATTAATGGCGGCAATCAGCGACTTATAGTGGGACTGCGGCGGGCATTGTGACACTGGGGGGAGGACTGACTAACTGCCACTGACATCCCCAGTGACACCAATACAGTGATCAGTGCTAATAAAAAAGCACTGACAGTGTACTAATGGCACTGGGCAGGAAGGGGTTAACATCTGGGGAGATCAAAGGGTTAACTGTGTGCTGTTTTACATCGTGTGCTGTGTGTGTTTCAGTAGGGAGACATGCAGTCCAGAGAAATACACAGCAGCATGTCCTTGCTGGCAGGAGAGAGATCTGTGTTGTTTATAGTCAGGTCTCTCCCCTGTCAGTGTTCCTCACCGATTGCCGGGTGCCACCAATGGCTGCGCAGGTAGGGCAGTCAGGGGTGTAATTACCACAAGGCAAACAAGGCACTTGCCTAGGGCAGCATTTTTCAGGGGGACAGCGCTGCCCTCCAGAAGAAGGAAAACACGCCATATGGGGACCAAGTGGGATCCAAGAGAGGCTGCGAGATGCTTGATGGCGTATGCAGAACCCAACTCTCATTCCCGGGAATATCCGGAGCTGTGAAGGTGAGTGTTGGTGAGTTTCTTTCTCACTCTTGTCGGGGGGGGGGGGGTTGCGGCGGGTGTATGGTGGAGGCTGTGGTAGTGGAAGGCTCTGTCATCGGCCGGGGGGGAGGGAGTTGGTGTTGGTTGGTCAGGTTCTCCTCTTTGGGGGGGTGGGTTGCTGGCAGGAGCGGACTGACTTTTTGGAAACTCGGGCACTGCCCGAGGGCCCAAGGTCAGTAGGGGGCCCCATGAGATTCCCCTGGTACCTTTTTCATAGGCTTTCTTTAGTTTGGGCAAGGACACAGGGGCCCCATGATCCCCTATTGCCCGGGGGCCCCATGAGGTGTCAGTCCACCCCTGGTTGTTGGTTGGTGTTATGCTCTCTCTGCGCTTGGGAGGGGGAGAGTGTTGGTCACGCTGACAGCTCGAGAGGAGAGGAGAGCCGGGAATCGGCATTACGCGTAGGGGACATGTACACTGATCAACAGGGCACTGATGATCAGTGTGCCCTGATGATCAGTGTGGCCCCAGAAGTGCCACCTGTCAGTGTCCATCAGTGCCTTGTATCAGTGCTCATCAGTGCCACGTGCCAGTTGCCATCAGTGCCACGTGCCAGTGCCCATCAGTGCCACATCAATGCCACATATCAGTGCATACCAGTGCACATCAATGCCACATATCAGTGCCCATCTGAGCTGCCTTTCAATGTCACCCATCAATGCCAGTCAGTGCCACCTATCAATGCCAATCAGTGCCACCTATCAGTGCTGCCAATCAGTGTTGCCTATCAGTGCCAGTCAGTGCCGCCTATCAGTGTCAGTCAGTGCCGCCTATCAGTGCCAGTCAGTGTCGTCTATCAGTGCCAGTCAGTGCTGCCTATCAGTGCTGCTTATCAATGCCATATATCAGTGTCATGTATCAGTGCTGTCTTTCAATGTCCATCAGTGCCACCTACCAGTGCCTCCTCATCAGTGTCCATCAGTGCCACCTAAAAACTAAGAAAAAACATTTTTTTTCTTCAAAATTTTCAGTGATTTTTGGTGTGTTTAAGAAAAAATAAAAATCCCCGAGGTGATTAAATACCACCAAAATAAAGCTCTATCTGTCTCAAAAAATGATAAAAATTTCATATGGGTACAGTGTTGCATGACCGCGCAATTGTCATTCAAAGTGTGACAGCGCTGAAAGTTGGAAATTGGCCTGGGCAGGAAGGGGGTAGAAGTGCCCTGTAGGCAGGAAGGGGGTAGAAGTGCCCTGTAGGCGGGAAGGGGGTAGAAGTGCCCTGTAGGCAGGAAGGGGGTAGAAGTGCCCTATAGGAAGGAAGGGGGTAGAAGTGCCCTGTAGGCAGGAAGGGGGTAGAAGTGCCCTGTAGGCAGGAAGGGGGTAGAAGTGCCCGGGAGGCAGGAAGGGGGTAGAAGTGCCCTATAGGCAGGAAGGGGGTAGAAGTGCCCTGTAGGCGGGAAGGGGGTAGAAGTGCCCTGTAGGCAGGAAGGGGGTAGAAGTGCCCTATAGGAAGGAAGGGGGTAGAAGTGCCCTGTAGGCAGGAAGGGGGTAGAAGTGCCCTGGAGGCAGGAAGGGGGTAGAAGTGCCCGGGAGGCAGGAAGGGGGTAGAAGTGCCCTATAGGCAGGAAGGGGGTAGAAGTGCCCTGTAGGCGGGAAGGGGGTAGAAGTGCCCTGTAGGCAGGAAGGGGGTAGAAGTGCCCTATAGGAAGGAAGGGGGTAGAAGTGCCCTGTAGGCAGGAAGGGGGTAGAAGTGCCCTGGAGGCAGGAAGGGGGTAGAAGTGCCCTGTAGGCAGGAAGGGGGTAGAAGTGCCCGGGAGGCAGGAAGGGGGTAGAAGTGCCCTATAGGTAGGAAGGGGGTAGAAGTGCCCGGGAGGCAGGAAGGGGGTAGAAGTGCCCTGTAGGCAGGAAGGGGGTAGAAGTGCCCGGGAGGCAGGAAGGGGGTAGAAGTGCCCTGTAGGCATGAAGGGGGTAGAAGTGCCCGGTAGGCAGGAAGGGGGTAGAAGTGCCCTGTAGGCAGGAAGGGGGTGGAAGTGCCCTGTAGGCAGGAAGGGGGTAGAAGTGCCCAGGAGGCAGGAAGGGGGTAGAAGTGCCCGGGAGGCAGGAAGGGGGTAGAAGTGCCCTGTAGGCAGGAAGGGGGTAGAAGTGCCCTGTAGGCTAGTGGTTAAAAACATACGGTATATTTGAAAATGTATTTTTGAAAATATTTTTCATATATTTTGTGACAAAAATGCATTTCAACATACACACACACATATATATATATTAATATTTAATTTAATTGAAATATATTTTGAAATATATTGAATATGGCCAAAACTGTAATATTTCAAATATATTTTTCTTCCATATGGGTAAAAATGAACATGTATGTAGCGTGGATACATTACATAAATGTTGGCGATACAGACATTTATTAGCAGCTTATACTTTCAATATTCAAAGCAAGAAGACATTGGGGGTTGATCTACCAAAGGCAAATAGACTTTGCAAGTGCAGAGCTTAGTAAATTAGGTAAAGCTTCACCGTACAAAGAATACCCAATCATATGCAAGGAAAATAGAAATAAAAAAAATGTTTCTTGCATATGATTGGACAATGGAAGTCAGCAGGGCTTCCCCTCCATTACTAAGCTCTGGAGCGACGGCACTTGCAGAGTCCCCAGACTATTTGCCTTTAGTAAAATCCACCCCATAGTGTCTCACCTTAATCAAAGCGTCGAGCTCTTGCTGAGTAACACAGGAATGAGTCTGCAGGAAATCCGCCTTCTCTTGGGCTATCGTGCTTTTTTGGCTGCTTTCGAATGGTTGTTCTAGGGCCCGGAAGACAAGTCCACCGCTGACCAGGTACACCACCACCACCACGAAGATTGCCAAGACTGTCTTCCACTTCATGACGGAGTGGAGGCCTCTGGAGGTATTGTCCATCGTCGTGACCACAGTGGTCCGGGAGCACACTGACAAGCGGGGGGTCGGTGTGGGGGTTGGGGTGGGGGTGGGGCTGGGGTGGTGCCCGTTGGGTTTCGGATCAGGAGGCGGCATAGGTAGAGGAGCAGGCGATGGCACAGTCGAGGGTACCGCCACTGCAAGGAAAAAAAAAAATATTGAGCCCATTACACTTCTGTTTTAAACTTACATTGGACCTTCAAGTGATTTCCTGACATGTCAAAATATCTGACATCAGTCTGCTGCAGGCAGGAGGAAGTATTTCCCCAGTCTCCAGTATTTATAATGTTTTTTCATATACACACAAATGTTTTGCCTTTTATTTCTCTTTTAAAGTGAATGGCTTGTTTTACAAGGTGAGGGTTCACATAAAAACATGCATAAAACATGCAACTCCACAGATCTAGTTATGGAGGTTACCTTTACTGAACAGACTTCATATTTATTAAAATCTTCTTAAACTAGTATAGATGATCTTGCCGGAGGTAGCATTATTGGTGGTACATGATTTTACTATAAACATTTTATTAATCATACTATTTCACAGAGTGATAGACTGTAAACTCACATATCCTAGACATACGTTGTAAATTGGCTTTACTGATATTATTTTTTGGGGGCATGTCATGATTGATGTTATGCATATATACATACAATTGTTTATTTTATTTTACTCTGTTTTATTTTATTTTATTTTTATTTTTTTAACTTTATTTTATTTATTTATTTTACTTAATTTTATTCAATTTTAATGTATTTTCCTTTCTTTCTTTCTTTTTTCTTTTTTTTTTTACTTTACTTTACTTTGCTTTATTTTACTTTGCTTTATTTTAGTATACTTTACTTTACTTTATTTTAATATACTTTACTTTACTTTATTTTAGTATATTTTACTTTATTTGCTTTATTTGAGTATACTTTACTTTACTTTATTTTAATATACTTTACTTAGCTTTATTTTAATATACTTTACTTAGCTTTATTTTAGTATACTTTACTTTGCTTTGCTTTATTTTAGTATACTTTACTTTACTTTACTTTATTTTAGTATACTTTACTTTGCTTTATTTTAGTATACTTTACTTTACTTTGCTTTATTTTAGTATACTTTACTTTACTTTGCTTTATTTTAGTATACTTTACTTTACTTTACTTTATTTTAGTATACTTTACTTTGCTTTATTTTAGTATACTTTACTTTATTTTAGTATATTTTACTTTATTTGCTTTATTTGAGTATACTTTACTTTACTTTATTTTAATATACTTTACTTTGCTTTATTTTAGTATACTTTACTTTGCTTTGTTTTATTTTAGTATACTTTACTTTACTTTGCTTTATTTTAGTATACTTTACTTTACTTTACTTTATTTTAGTATACTTTACTTTGCTTTATTTTAGTATACTTTACTTTGCTTTATTTCAGTATACTTTACTTTACTTTGCTTTATTTCAGTATACTTTACTTTACTTTGCTTTATTTTTCTTTACTTTACTTTAATTTTCTTTATTTTACTTTACTTTACTTTATTTTATTTTACTTTACTTTAATTTGTTTTATTTTACTTTACTTTATTTTAGAAAACTTTACTTTACTTTATTTTAGTAAACTTTACTTTAATTTGCTTTATTTTACTTTACTTTACTTTACTTTAGTATACTTTACTTTACTTTTCTTTATTTTAGTATACTTTACTTTACTTTATTTTAGTATACTTTACTTTACTTTACTTTACTTTACTTTATTTTAGTATACTTTACTTTATTTTATTTTACTTTACTTTATTTTATTTTATTTTATTTTATTTTATTTTACTTTACTTTACTTTATTTTACTTTACTTTACATTATTTTATTTATTTTACTTTACTTTAATTTTCTTTACTTAATTTTATTTAACTTTTTTTTATATTTTGTTTTGTTTATTTTGTTTTATGTGATGCTCTTCTTCTATGTTATTACTTTTTTTTTTTGTTACCTGTAGCGCTGATTTTAGTTGTACATATAGTTTTAAAGTGAAAGTAAAGTTACTACAGTAAATAAGAAATCTGCACACCAGTAGGGTCATTATTGCCGAAGAGATAGCCAATGTCTCTTCTGCAATAAAGTACACGTACCTGCCTGTACACAGTCCCCTTGTGATTGCACCTTGACCTGTGCATGCGCGGCTCGGTTTATATCCCGGCAAATTGCCAGTGTGCCGGGACGACTGCAATCTTGTACATGCACAGGAGTTGTGTCATCCCGCACTGGCCAATCAAGGCAGTTGAAGACCGGCACCCGGTAGAAGCCAGGAAGATGATGCCAGGGAGATGCTGCCACAAATGGTGAGGTATTTCGGGGCGATGGACTGTCGGAAAAGTCATATTTTTACCTTTTAGTTCCACTTCAGTTAGGAATGAGATTGGGTTTGGTCTGAACCCAGAAGGCAGCTGTCAGTAAAGGGAAAGGGTGTAAAATGTAACTGGCTCTTCAGGCCGTGGTTGCAAGCTTGCCTCCTCAAGCACAATGCTGGATTGACACTACGGGTTCCACTTACTAAAACTGGAGAGTGCAAAACCCGGTGCAGCTGTTTCTTGGTAGCCAATCAGCTTCCAGGTTTTAATTGAACAAGCTGCACTTAGTAGCTTATTGGCCTCCATGCACAGCGGCACCAGATTTTGCACTCTCCAGGGTTAGTAAATCAACATCTAACAGACCTCACACTTAACGCCTAACACCTAAGGGACCCCCAACCACACCTAAGGGACCCCCCACCCACACCTAACACCTAAGGGGCCCCACACTTAACACCTAAGGGACCCCCCACTTAACACCTAAGGAACCCCCACCTAAACCTAACACCTAATGGACCCCACACTTAACACCTAACACCTAAGGAACCCCACACTTAACACCTAAGGGACCCCTCACCCACACCTAAGGGACCCCACACCTAACACCTAAGGAACCCCACACTTAACACTTAACACCTAAGGGACCCCCCACCCACACCTAACACCTAACGGACCCCACACTTAACACCTAAGGGACCCCCCCAACCACACCTAAGGGACCCCACACTTAACACCTAAAACCTAAGGGACCCACACTTCACACCTAACACCTAAGGGACCCACACCTAACACCTAAGGGACCCCACACTTAACACCTAAGGTACCCCCCCACCCACACCTAACACCTAAGGGACCCTACACTTAACACCTAACACCTAAGGGACCCACACCTAACACCTAACACCTAAGGGACCCACACCTAACACCTAAGGGACACCACACTTAACACCTAAGGGACCCCACACCTAACACCTAAAGGACCCTACACGTAACACCTAACACCTAAGGGACCCCACACTTAACACCTAAGGGACCCACACCTAACACCTAAGGGACCCCACACTTAACACCTAAGGGACCCCCCCCACCCACACCTAACACCTAACGGACCCCACACTTAACACCTAACACCTAAAGGACCCCACACTTAACATCTAACACCTAAGGGACACCCCAACCACACCTAACACCTAAAGGACCCCACACTTAACACCTAACACCTAAGGGACCCCACACTTAACACCTAAGGGACCCCCCACCCACACCTAAGGGACCCCACACTTAACACCTAAGGGACCGCCCACCCACACCTAACACCTAAGGGACCCCACACAGCTCGAGGGCCGCCAGATGGACACCTGTGGCCTAGGGCTTAGAAGAGAACAGAACTAGAGTGATGGATAGGGTAAGTGATCTACCTTTTCCCTGCACCCCTAGACCAAATAAGCATTTAACCCATGCAGTGTGTTGGTGTGTGGAGGTGGAGGGGTGCCCACTACAAGGGTAAAGGTAAGGGAAATAGGGCAGCACAGTGGATAAATGGTTAGCGCTTCCGCCTGGCAGTACTACCGTCTTTGGTTCAAGTCCCAACCACAGCACCACCTGCCTGGAGTTTGCATGTTCTCCCTGTGCCTGTATGGGTTTCCTCCGGTTACACCAGTTTCCTCCCACACTCCAAAGAGATGCTAGTAGGTTAATTGGCTCCTGTCTAAATTGTCCCTAGTATGTGTATGGATGAAGGTGAGCAGGGGCGGTCTGACCATTCGGGCACGGCCTGGGGTCAGAAATGCCCCTGGTACCTTTCATAGGCTTCTTTGGGTGTGGTTTGAGTGTGGGCGAGGACACAGGGGCCCCATGATTCCCTATTGTCCGGGGGGCCCCATGAGTTGTCAGTCTGCACCCTGAAGGTGAGTTAGGGACCTTAGATTGTACACCCTTTGAGGATTAGGGACCTTAGATTGTACGCCCCTTGAGGGTTAGGGACCTTAGATTGTACGCCCCTTGAGGGTTAGGGACCTTAGATTGTACGCCCCTTGAGGGTTGGGGACTGATGTGAATGTACAATATATATGTAAAGCGCTGCGTACATTGACGGCGCTATATAAGTAACTGAAATCAATAAAGTAAGTTCATATCTGAGATGACATTCACTTGAAGACCCTATTCAGAACAAAGCCTACGAATAGATTTGCTCATACAGGGAGGTTTGGGCTCCGGAGAGCTTGCAATCAGATCTTTTGCCAAGACTGTGTCTGGAGGAGCCTTCCAACCGAGAGCCAAAAACCTGTCTTGTGGTTTTCACGGCTCGGCTGATATGTGTACGTTCCCTACAAAGGCGGTCCAACGACCCCACCCACTGCACCACATCTAACGAGAGACTCGCCATCTGCTTATCACAGAGTGCCATCAATTTATCCTCAATGGACTGACACCCCTTTAACCACCTCCCGTCCGGCCATTGTATATAAAGGCCTCCCTGCCCCCTGCTTCCCTGGGAGCATGCAGCACTGCGGCCCGGTGCCCCACAGTGGAACACCGATCATCGTACGGGACCTTTGTGCGAGGTCCCGATCATGTGATCACTGATTGGTCAATCAGTGATCACATGAATAGTAGTAAGCAAGATGTCACTTCTGACATCATTGCTTACTACGTGTGAGATCTGTGAATGATCATAGAGGTCACATGGTACAGGGCTATTCACAACTGCCTTGTACCATGTGACAAGCTGTGACCAATCACAGCTCGCACAGTATTTCTCAATGGCTGCAGGATCCCCATCAGAGTGACCCCTTTACATCAGATTCCCATCAGAGTGCCCCTTACATCAACTATCTGTATCAGACTGGCTCATGGATCAGTGGATGCACTCTCTGAGGGGGATGGAGGGGGGTGGGGGGTCATGACTAAAATCCATCCAGGGCTCCAGAGGTTGCTAGGGGTTCCTTGAGCAATGAGCAATTTTCACATCTCAGATAAGTTCCCACTGATGCCATTGTTCTATTTAGCTATCTGTAAGGGGGAGGGGGGGGTGTTCTTCCCGCTGACCCCCACATTAATGCACTGTGAGCTGTAGATAGTAATTTGTAGCCGAGTTCCCTGAGACTGGAAAGTTCCTCCAGGGTTCCAAAGGTGGAGAAAGGCTGCTCTAGTATTATCAATAGCCAGATTTTCCAAGCTTTTCAGTACGGGGGCCACATCGTATATTGTACAAATATTTGTGAGACAAAAAAAAGGTTTATATATATACACATCTATATGTGTATATATATATATATATATATATATATATATATATATATATATATATATATATATATATATATATATATATATATATATATATATATACTGTATGTTGAAATGCATTTTTATTACAAAATATATGAAATATATATATTTAGAAATAAATTTTCAAATATACTGTATGTCTTTAAAAATACATTTAATCTACATTTTTTGGAATGCATTTACAAATATATGTAAAAATATATGTTAAAATGACTTTTTCATATGTTAAAAAAATTTGACGAATATATTTTAAAACAATATATTTATTTAAATATTTTTCATATATTTTGTAATGTATAAAAAATGTATTTCAACATGCAGTGTATATACTATACTGTGTATATATATATATATATATATATATATATATATATATATATATATAAAAATAAATGCACACATATGGATGTGTATATATATATATATATATATATATATATATATATATATACAGATATTCAAATCTATTCATATATTTTATATATATATATATATATATATATATTGACTACGCCCAAAATTGTAGTATTTCAAATATATGTCAATATATTTGAGAAGAATATTTTGAAAATATATTTAAAATATATTTTTCTTCCATTTGGGCACGTCTTTGGCAAAACAGCTACAGCCAATAATCGACCGTCTGAATTCTGCCGACAGCTTGAGAGGTGAGCTTCTGTGTCGGGGAAGGGGGGGGGATTAGCACAGAAGATCGGAGCAGATGTAGCGGGCCTCGTCCGTATTGCAAGAATGAGAACAAGATGTTCCGTGTCTGGTCTGCTGGTGAGTTTGGATACTTATGAAGCTGAATCACTGTCGGAAAGACACAACAATCCTTGCTAATGTATGTGGGAAGTGCAGGGATACATAGAAAGATTTCCAGGCCTGGTTGCTTTACCATATACTGTAAATTGTGTCTCATCAGAGCGTTGTGATTGGCTAGTAAATCAGGTTAAATCCTAGTAAATTCTCTTGCTTTCAAGTTGGGCATCCAATATATCCCTAGACCCCATCCAAGTTGTTTATCCCCAAATAAAACAACAAAAACAAGCCCATGGATGGAATGGAAGTTGAAGAAAATGCATGTTGCCTGGCCATGCAGGAAAATAGGGGGACCCCATGCTCAGCAGCTCCTGCGGGGATCGCGCTACAGAGAAATGCTACCTAACTACCTAAATCGCCCACTCCGCTCCTCCCAAGGCACTTCCTCTCTAGCTCCCTCATCACCTCCTCCCACCCTCGCCTCCAGGACTTCTCCAGAGCATCTCCCATCCTCTGGAACTCCCCACCACAGTATGTCCTGTCAGCCCCCACTGGAACGTGTTAAAAACGCATTCAAAAAGCACCGGAAGGTGCCAAAATGTGCCAAAAACGCACATGCAGAACACATATAAACACACCAGAATGCACATGTGATAAAAAAGAGGGAAAAAAATGCACAGGAACACATCAAAAATGCATAAAAAATCGCACATGCAGAAACACATCCGGATTGTGTTTCTATGGTGTGAACCAGCCCTGAGAGTTCTGTTCATATCGTGCCACGCTGGTGCGACTTTGATGCGACTTTACACTTTCTGGCACTCATGTATCCTCAAAGTAGTGCAGGAACCTTTATGTGTCCAAAGTTGCATTTTTTTGGCTAATAGAAAAGTACGAGACTCCTGTTTATGAAGTGCGACTTTGATGCTGCTTGAGTGCCAGAGAGTGTAAAGCCGCATCAAAGTCACACTACATGAACAGAATTCTCATACTTCCCCACGTGGAAGAAAAATATACTTGAAATATATCCTAAAAATATTCTTTTCAAAAATATTGATATTAAAAATACTACAATTTTATCCATATTCAATACATTTCAAAATTTATATATATATATTATCTTGAAATGCGTTTTTATTACAAAATATCTGAAAAATATTTTTAAAAATACATTTTCAAATATACTGAATGTCTTTAAAAACACATAACTAAGTTTTTGGAATGCATTTACAAATATATGTAAAAATATATGTTAAAATGACTTTTTTATATGTTAACAACAATCTGAAGAATATATTTAAAAAATATTTTTTTTTTTTAAATATTTTTCATATATTTTGTAATGTATAAAAAATGCATTTGAACATGCAGTGTGTGTGTATATATATATATATATTTATTGATTGAAATATTGTTATTATTATTATATTATTATATTATTATTCAGGATTTATAGAGTGCCAACAGTTTGCTCAGCGCTTTACAGTATAACGGGAGACAATGCAGCAACAATACAGTTCAATACAAGAGGGATATATTCTTCTGATTTTTTTTAACATATAAAAAAGTAATTTAAAGATACATTTTTACATTTATTTGTAAATGCATTCCAAAAATGTAGATTTGTATTTTTAAAGACATACAGTAAATGTGAAAATGTATTTTTAAAAATATTTTTTATATATTTTGTAATAAAAATGCATTTAACATACAGTGTATATATATATATATATTTTTTTTTTTATTTTTTTTTTTTTTAATATATTGAATATGGCCAAAATTATAGTATTTCAAATATATGTCAATATATTTGGGAAGTATATTTGTAAAATATATTTCAAATATATTATTCTTCCACATGGGTTCCTATTCACCAAAAAAAAAGCAAAATACATAAAAAAATGCAACACTTGCATTTTTGGTGTGGGTCCATTGAAGTCTATTACACACAAAATGCAACTTGCTGCGGGAAAAAAAGACCCTGACCCTTTACAAAAAAAAAAAAAATGCACAGATGTGAACTAGATCCATAGGAAACCATGTTAAATGGTCTGCAGCGCATTTCTGCAAAACGCACTAAAAACGCATAGGTGTGAACAAAGGGTTATTGTTCCATTACATCCGTTGAAGATCACATTACATTCCCTGATCCCAATACAATTACAATCCCACGACAGATATTTTAGCAGTCATTCAGCTAGAATGCCGATTGCATTATCTGGAATCCAAGATCCAGAAGAAACCCTTACCGTTCAGACAATGGGACGCCAAGATGAAAATAGAGATTAGAAACACCAAAAAAATTTCTAATAAATAAATATAAAGGAAAGCAAATTGAGCCGTCACTAAAATCGCATTTTAGGTTTTTTTTTGTAAAGGTCCCCAGAGTCTCGTCTTCTATCTTGATGATCTGGAACGCAGTAATTATAAGAGCTCGCTTCATTAACACAATGATTTCTGCCCTCAAAACCGAAAAATCGATCGACTTTGTTGCAATTTCAAAGGCCACCCTTACCTGCCCAGAGAGGCGAGCCGTGCCTGTGCTAGAGGGAGGTGCGGGCCCCTGGCGGGGTCACCTGCAGGTACCTATCACCTTTGTGACTGCACACGGGATGGTAATGTTGCGTGTTTTTCTCATAGTCCCCGCGTGTTACAGCTCAGAGACCAAACAAAGTCTCAGGCAGAGAAACACAGCCAAACCTCAGAGTCCCTGGAGGGCCCAACTGTGTTATCTGACACTCATATCCTGAGTACTGCGGAGAGAGAGAGACTCACCGCTCACCGCTAGATACAAGAACCGCGCCAAACAAACATCACCAGAGAGATCGCCACAACTCTCCATGGACTGGAAATGTTCTGCAGGTTGAAGACAGAGGATCAACATGGCATCAAGGGTGAGGCAGCCATCATATTTTTCTTGGCGCGGGTTTACAGTCTGGATGCAGATTTATTCCAATGTAGGATTCATTAGAAGGCATTATAAAAAAGCCAACGCGTTTCGAGCAATCACCCCCTTCATCAGGGCCTTGATGAAGGGGGTGATTTCTGCCCCTCGAAACGTATTGTCTCTTTCAAGAAACCTTCCAAGCAACTATTTTGCAGCCAGAGCCACTTTTGCATTTTTCGCACACATGTTTAAAATCATTTTAGGCCTTAAAATGCCCAAAACGTTTGTTTTTTTTCCAAAAGCAGAGACCCTGGAGAATAAAATGGTGGCAGTTCCAAATTGTTTTTTATATCACGCAAAGTGAGCGCAACAGTTCATCAAGTGCAACATTTTATTAGAAAATACACACTGCGGGTTTACAGTCCGGATACAGATTTATTCCAATGTAGGATTCATTAGAAGGCGTTATAAAAGATCCAACGCGTTTCGAGAAATCATCCCCTTCATCAGGGCTTAGGCTCTTAAGCAGCAGGTTGAATGAACACCTTGCTTGATCAAGCAAAACTGGTTTAAAATCTCATATACTGTCCCTATTCCAGGTCATAAAAAAAAAAAATTTTGAACTACCACCATTTTATTCTCCAGGGTCTCTGTATTCAGAACATAAATCATGTTTTGGGGGATTTTAACGAATCTTCAGTACTAAATTGATTTTAAACACGGGTGCAGAAAAAAAATGCAAAAGTGGCTGTGGCTGCAAAAGGGTTCTTAAAAGGGACAGTGCGTTTCGAGGGGCAGAAATCGGCTCCTTCATCTGCATACATCGTTTTTTCCTATCCCAAGCCCTGATGAAGGGGGTGATTTCTGCCACTCGAAACGTGTTGTCCCATTTAAGAAACCTTCCAGGCAACCCTTTTGCAGCCAGAGCCACTTTTGCATTTTTTTGCACACGTGCTTAAAATAATTTTAGGCCTTAAAATGCCAAAAACTTTTTTACTTTTTCGAGGGGCATTAATCGGCCCCTTCATCTGCATACACAGTTTTTTCCTATCCCAAGCCCTGATGAAGGGGGTGATTTCTGCCCCTCGAAAAGGGGAAGCCATCAGAGGCAGCCATCACATTTCTCTTGGTGCACCACGCTGCGGGTTTACAGTCCGGATACAGATTTATTCCAATGTAGGATTGATTAGAAGGCGTTATAAAAGAACCAACGCATTTCGAGAAATCACCCCCTTCATCAGGGCAGGATCTTAAGCAGCTGGTTGAAGCTCCTAATGAACACCTTGCTTGATCAAGCAAATTGGTTTAAAATCTCATATACTGTCCCTATTCCAAGTCATAAAAAAAAAAATTGAACTACCACCATTTTATTCTCCAGGGTCTCTGATTTTAGAAAAATAAAAAATGTTTTTGGCATTTTAAGGCCTAAAATTATTTTAAAAACGTGTGCAGAAATAAAATGCAAAAGCGGCTGCGGCTGCAAAAGGTTCTTAAATGGGACAACGCGTTTCGAGGGGCAGAAATCGGCCCCTTCATCAACATACGTAGTTTTTTCCTATCCCAAGCCCCGATGAAGGGGGTGATTTCTGCCCCTTGAAATGCGTTGTCCCTTTTAAAAACCCTTTTACAGCCACAGCCGCTTTTGCATTTTTTTTCTGCACACATGTTTAAAATTTTAGGCCTTAAAATGCCAAAAACATTTTTTTGTTTTTCCAAAATCAGATACCCTGGAGAATAAAATGGTGGTAGTTCAATTTCTTTTATATCACGCAAAGTAAGCGCAACAGTTGGTGAAGTGCAACGTTTTATCAGAACATACACTCAAGTTCATTTTAGGGCGCGCACACACACAAGAGATTACCAATTTTTTTTGTAAAATATAAAAGATGAGATCGGACTGACAACTCATGGGGCCCCGGACAATAGGGGATCATGGGGCCCCTGTGTCCTTGCCCAAACTCAAAAAAGCCTATGAAAAAGGTACCAGGGGCATCTCATGGGGCCCCCTACTGACCCTGGGCCCTCGGGCAGTGCCTGAGTTTCCAAATGGTCAGTCCACCCCTGGATGAGATAGCCAAGGCCTAACCCTTTCACTGCCAGGTCTGCAGTTTGTATGGACCTGACAGTAGGGGGGGCCTCCAGCCATGTATCCAGGCCCCGCTTGCCCATCTGAGGACCCGGGGAGTGCCATGGCGGGTGCTGGCGGATACAGGGTTGAACGTCTGCTCTCCTTTTCTTTCTGTGACACAGAAGGCGACATGTGTGACGTCACTTCTGCATCACGGATGTCACTTTTTCGGCAAGCACGGTGAAAAACAATGTATTGCAATGCAGAGGAGACATTGGGGGTCTTTTAGACCCCCAGTGCATCATTTGTTAGACATGCATTTCTTTTGAATTTTTTGTTGCTATTCTGTCTCTCAGTGTTACAATTCACGGAACATTCGATTTTTAGACTGATCATTTCTTTGTGAGTGGGCAAATATTCAAAATCAGCAGGGGAGCAAATACGCATTTCCTTCACTGTAGGTAATGCATGAAGCACAAGCAACGTCTTCATCTGCATGCATCCCCAATGCTTGTGTTTATGTTCGTATGTGCATGTATGAGGGGCCGAGGAAAGTGACAGCCAACCCCAAAAGGGATGCAGCACACATTGAATCCAGGAGAGATCAGCAAAAGAGCTTTCGTTGGTTTCCCTCCCCTCTACGTGGAAGTACCTGTCATGCTGGTCCCAGGTCGGCGAGTGGAAGAGCAAAGCCTGGGAACCCACATGGAAGAAATATAGATTTGAAATATATTTTAAAAATATTCTTACAAATATATTGACATATATTTGAAATGCTACAATTTTGGCCATATTCAATATATTTCAATAAATATATATATACTGTATGTTGAAATGCGTTTGTATTACAAAATATATGAAAAATATTTAAAAAAATAGTTTTCATATATTTTGTAATATATAAAAAATGCATTTCAACATGCAGTATATATATATATATATATATATATATATATATATATACATATATATACTGCATGTTCATATGCATTTTTTACAGAAGCTCACCTCTCAAGCTGTCGGCAGAATTCAGGCGGTCGATTATTATTGGCTTTATTTCAAAATATATTTCAATAAATATATATATATATATATATACACTGTATGTTGAAAATTTGCTTTTATTACAAAATATATGAAAAAATGATATTTTAAAAAATATATTTTTTTAAAATATATTCTTCAGATTTTTTTTTAATATATAAAAAAGTCATTTTAGCATATATTTTTACATATATTTGTAAACGCATTACAAAAATTTAGATTTATATTTTTAAAGACATACGGTATATTTGAAATGTATTTTTAAAAATATTTTTCATATGTTGTAATAAAAACACATTTCAAGATACACTATATATATATATATATATATATATATATATATATATACTGTATATATTTTAAAAACTCAAAAGCATTCGCAATGCCGATCTTGGTGTTTTGAATGCTTTTAAGTGTAGAGGAGGGATTTGGGGGGGATTATAGATCCCAGATCACATATTTTGTAATAAACATATATATATATATATATATATATATATATAAATATATATATATATATATACAGTATATATATATATATATTTATTGAAATATATTGAATATGGCCAAAATTGTAGCATTTCAAATATATTTTTCTTCCATATGGGAAACATGGCAGGAACAAGCCTGGGGAGAAGGTAAATGTATTGGGGGGGTGAGCCGCCTGATCACTTCCATCTGACTACTGCCAGCCGCACATCTGTGGCAGCGAAAGGGTTAGTCTTGGTGTGTAGAGGTTGTCAGCGAAGAATCCAGACACTTTGTTCAAACACCGCTGGATAATGATACCATCAGGACAGTTTGAGGGTTCCAGGACTACTCATCTATTCCTTAAGTATCTTATTTATCTTAGCCCAGGTGCCTCTCGACTGATCCTTTGATCCCACAGATGTGAAACTCTTCTGTATACGTAGTATCCCACATAGAAGAAAAATATATTCGAAATATATTTTGAAAATATTTTCCAAATATATTGACATATATTTCAAATGCTACAATTTTGTCCGTATTCAAAATATATTTCAATAAATATATATTTAAGTATATACCAAGGGCAGACTGACAACTCATGCGGCCCCTGGGCAATTCAAAAAAGCCTATGAAAAAGGTACCAGGGGCATCTCATGGGGTACCCTACTGACCCCGGGCCCTCTGGCAGTGCCCGAGTTTCCAAATGGTCAGTCCACCCCTAGTATATACACTTAAAAGCATTCAAAACACCAAGATTGGCATTGTGAATGCTTTTGAGTTTTAAAAAAAAATATATATATATATATATATAGATACTGTATGTTGAAAAGCATTTTTGTTACAAAATATATGCAAAATATACATTTCAAATATACTGTATGTCTTTAAAAATACAAATCTACATTTCTGGAATGCATTTACAAACACATATGTTAAAATTACTTTTTTTATATGCTAAAAAAAGTCTGAAGCGGTGCTGAATATATATTTTTAAAAATATATATATATTTTTAAATATATTCTTCAGATTTTTTTTAACATATAAAAAAGTCATTTTTACATATATGTTTACATATCTTTGTAAAGGCATTCCAAAAATGTAGATTTGTATTTTTAAAGACATACAGTATATTTGAAATGTATCTTTAAAATTAGTTTAATATATTTTGTAATAAAAACGCATTTCATTATACAGTATATATATATATATATATAATTTTTTTTAATTGAAATATATTTTGAAATATATTGAATATGGCCAAAATTGTAGCATTTCAAATATATGTCAATATATTTGGGAAGAATATTTTTTAAATATATATCTAATATATTTTCCTTCCATATGGGATATGTCACAAAGTATCCCATTCTTCTCCTTGCTGTGTGTATTAATGGCTCACCATTGAAAAGATGAAATACACAAATTTTTTTCACTGTTATATATATTCATGAAATATAGTTATAACACTTCTGTGTCACCGCAGAATCCCCATCCCACCTGACCCGGGCAGTCCCATTTTGTAGCCGTGTTTACTATGAGCAATCAAGGACAACATTATTATAATTATTATTATTATCTTTATCTTTTTAGCATGTTGGTGTCACCTGTCATACCTGGAGGACAATCGTGTCACATCATGTAACGTCATTGGGGTTGATGTACTAAAGGCAAATAGGCTGTGCACCATACAAGGTGCAGTTACATTCTGATGCAATTGCTCCAGAGCTTTGCAAATCAGATAAAGATTAATTTTGCAAGGAAGACCCAATCATGTGCAAGGAAAATTGAAAAAAAGCACTTTTGCTTTTTGCTTGCACATGATTGGATGATGGAAGTCTGCTCATTTACTAAGCTCTGGAGCAAATGCTCTTGTGGAGTGCAACTGCACTTTGCAAAGTGCACAGTCTATTTGCCTTTAGTAAACTAACCCCATTGTGTTTCATGAGGGAATATGAACAGTCAGTGAGGGGGGGGGGAGAATATGTAGCAAGGAGAAGGTGAGCTGGGTTCGAACCAACCCCAAAACTTCCTGAAGTACTGTGACTTTGTCTAATAGAAGTTATTTTTATGTCTCTATAATTCCAAGAACACAATGATGACACTTTCCTGAACTAAAATTAAATGATGGGGGGTTGATCAACTAAAGGCAAATGGGCTCCTCGTTTTACACGGGAATTTCCTCTTAGCTTAGGGAGCGTGGTGAAAATTAACTTTCCAAAATAACCAAATAAAAACAGTATTTTTGCTTCCCCGTGATGATGGAAGCTGGCAGAGCTTCACTAAGCAAACTTCCCTTGGAAAGTGAATATTCCATTTGCCTATTGTATATTAATTCCACGTTCAAATATACACACACTGCAGTGGTGTACGTAGGTTTTGTGATGTCCTAGGCCTTCCACCTATAGGACCCCCACCCCCCTGCTGAGAGAGCCTGACACTGACCACCATCACCCCCCAGCTGAGAAAGCCTGACACTGACCACCATCACCCCCCAGCTGACAGACCCTGACACTGACCACTATCACACCCCAGCTGAGAAAGCCTGACATTGACCACCATCACCCCCCTGCCGAGAGAGCCTGACACTGACCACCATCACCCCCCTGCCGAGAGAGCCTGACACTGACCACCATCACCCCCCTGCCAAGAGAGCCTGACACTGACCACCATCACCCCCCCCCCCCCGGCTGAGAAAACCTGACACTGACCACCATCACCCCCCCAGCTGAGAAAGCCTGACACCGACCACCTTCACCCCCCAGCTGAGAGAGCCTGACACTGACCACCATCACCCCCCTGCCGAGAGAGCCTGACACTGACCACCATCACCCCCCTGCCAGGAGAGCCTGACACTGACCACCATCACCCCCCTGCCGAGAGAGCCTGACACCAACCACCATCAACCCCCAGCTGAGAGAGCCTGACACGGACCACCATCACCCCCTGGCTGAGAGAGCCTGACACCGACCACCATCAGCCCCCGGGTGAGAAAGCCTGACAATGACCACCATCACCCCCCCTGCCGAGAGAGCCTGACACTGACCACCATCACCCCCCTGCTGAGAGAGCCTGACACCAACCACCATCACCCCCCTGCTGAGAGAGCCTGACACTGACCACCATCACCCCCCTGCCGAGAGAACCTGACAATGACCACCATCACACCCCTGCCGAGAGAGCCTGACACCGACCACCATCACCCCCCCCAGCTCAGAGAGCCTGACACTGACCACCATCAGTCCCCGGCTGAGAAAGCCTGACACTGACCACCATCACCCCCCTGCCGAGAGAGCCTGACACTGACCATCATCACCCCCCTGCTGAGAGAGCCTGACACTGACCACCATCACTCCCCTGCTGAGAGAGCCTGACACCGACCACCATCACTCCCCTGCTGAGAGAGCCTGACACCGACCACCATCACCCCCCTGCTGAGAGAGCCTGACACCGACCACCATCACCCCCCTGCTGAGAGAGTCTGACACCGACCACCTTCACCCCCCAGCTGAGAGAGCCTGACACCGACCACCATCACCCCCTGGCTGACAGAGCCTGACACTGACCAACATCATCCCCCAGCTGAGAAAGCCTGACACTGACCACCATCACCCCCCTGCCGAGACAGCCTGACACTGACCACCATCACCCCCCTGCCGAGAGAGCCTGAAACTGATCACCATCAGCCCCCTGCTGAGAAAGCCTGACACTGACCACCATCGCACCCCTGCCGAGAGAGCCTGACACCGACCACCATCACTCCCCTGCCGAGACAGCCTGACACTGACCACCATCACCCCCCTGCCGAGAGAGCCTGAAACTGATCACCATCAGCCCCCTGCTGAGAAAGCCTGACACTGACCACCATCGCACCCCTGCCGAGAGAGCCTGACACCGACCACCATCATCCCCTGCTGAGAGAGCCTGACACTGACCACCATCACCCCCCTGCCGAGAGAACCTGACAATGACCACCATCACACCCCTGCCGAGAGAGCCTGACACCGACCACCATCACCCCCCCAGCTCAGAGAGCCTGAAACCGACCACCATCAGTCCCCGGCTGAGAAAGCCTGACACTGACCACCATCACCCCCCTGCCGAGAGAGCCTGACACTGACCATCATCACCCCCCTGCTGAGAGAGCCTGACACTGACCACCATCACTCCCCTGCTGAGAGAGCCTGACACCGACCACCATCACTCCCCTGCTGAGAGAGCCTGACACCGACCACCATCACCCCCCTGCTGAGAGAGCCTGACACCGACCACCATCACCCCCCTGCTGAGAGAGTCTGACACCGACCACCTTCACCCCCCAGCTGAGAGAGCCTGACACCGACCACCATCACCCCCTGGCTGACAGAGCCTGACACTGACCAACATCATCCCCCAGCTGAGAAAGCCTGACACTGACCACCATCACCCCCCTGCTGAGACAGCCTGACACTGACCACCATCACCCCCCTGCCGAGAGAGCCTGAAACTGATCACCATCAGCCCCCTGCTGAGAAAGCCTGACACTGACCACCATCGCACCCCTGCCGAGAGAGCCTGACACCGACCACCATCATCCCCTGGCTGAGAGAGCCTGACACCGACCACCATCACCCCCCGGCTGAGAGAGCCTGACACTGACCACCATCACCCCCTGGCTGAGAGAGCCTGACACTGACCACCATCATCCCCCAGCTGAGAAAGCCTGACACTGACCACCATCACCCCTCTGCCGAAAAAGCCTGACACTGGCCACCATCACCCCCCTGCCGAGAGAGCCTGAAACTGATCACCATCAGCCCCCTGCCGAGAAAGCCTAACACTGACCACCATCGCACCCCTGCCGAGAGAGCCTGACACTGACCACCATCACCCCCTGGCTGAGAGAGCCTGACACCGACCACCATCACCCCCCAGCTGAGAAAGCCTGACACCGACCACCATCACCCCCCAGCTGAGAAAGCCTGACACAGACCATCACCCTCAAATCTCAAATCTCCAGCAACTACGTGATGCTATCATGTCAATATGGACCATATCTGAGGAATGTTTCCAGTACCTTGTTGGATCTATGTCATGAAGAATGAAGGCAGTTCTGAAAGCAAAAGGGGGTCCAACCCGGTACTAGCAAGGCGCACCTAATAAAGTAGCCGGTGAGTGTGTGATAACTGCATCAGATAGTAGTCAGGGACAGTAAACTCTGTCTCTGGACCTCTCCATGGTGCTGAAACCATTAAACAGTCCATGGTGCTGACACTTTTGCTCAGTCCATGATGCTACAATCATTCCTTGGTATGAATGAGCAAGGCTTCTGTTTGCAAAAGGTTTTATGAATCTTGATCAAAATGGAAAGTTTGTGAACTTAGAAATGAAACCCCATTGAAGCCTATGGGAGGGGAAAATCTTATCATTCAATTCAGGACTTTGTAGAGCAAACAACACTCATGGGAAGCCAGATACTGCCATGGGGAATACGTACCAATGGAAAAATGAAACAAAACAAAATAAATTGTAAAAAAGTATCTCACCAATCCACCTAAACAGAGGAAGACGGATCCCCTTATGGGTTTTTTACTGGACCAGATTGGACCTGGAGATAGGTGTCTACTTACACCCGCCTGTCCACAGGAATGCATGGACCATCAGATATCAGTTCAGCCTGAAAAACTGATAGGTGGATCTGATCGGATCACCTGAGTGAAAGGGGGCCTTATTCATTCCTTCAAATGATAGGCCTTTGTGACTCAGGTGACCAGGTGAAGAGGGCCTGCACTGCATTATGGGGTTCTCCTGATTTCTGGGAGCAAGTCTGCAGAGATTTTTGGTCAAAGGTTCAAGAATCACAAAGCCAAAGCACTTCCCTATTCATCAGTATATGGTGGTGAAATTAGTGAGCAGTCCATGGAGCTGAAATCACTCATCAGTCCGTGGTGCTAAAATCATTTATTAGTCCATGGTGCTAAAATCATTCCTCAGTCCATGGAGCTGAAATCACTCATCACCCCACAGTGTTCAATCCGTAAATAGTCCATGGTGCTGAATTCACTCATCAATCCATGGTACTGAAATCACTCATCAGTCCATGGTGCTGAAATGACTCATCAGTCCATAGTGCGGAAATCATTCATCAGTCCATGGTGCTGAAATCACTCATCAGTCCATGGTGCTGAAATCACTCATCAGTCCATGGTGCAGAAATCACTCATCAGTCCACGGTGCAGAAATCACTCATCAGTCCATGGTGCTGAAATCATCCCTCAGTCCATAGTGCGGAAATCACTCATCAGGCCATGGTGCTGAAATCATCCCTCAGTCCATAGTGTGGAAATCACTCATCAGGCCATGGTGCTGAAATCACTCATCAGTCCATGGTGCTGAAATCACTCATCAGTCCATGGTGCTGAAATCACTCATCAGTCCATGGTGCAGAAATCACTCATCAGTCCATGGTGCTGAAATCACTCATCAGTCCATAGTGCTGAAATCACTCATCAGTCCATAGTGCTGAAATCAGTAAATAATGCATGGTGCTGAAATCACTCATCAGTCCATAGTGCTGAAATCATTCCTCAGTCCATGGTGCTGAAATCATTCCTCTGTCCATGGTTCAGAAATCACTCATCAGTCCATGGTGCTAAAATCATTCCTCAGTACATGGTGCTGAAAACACTCATCTATCCATGGTGCTGAAATCACTCATCAGTCCATGGTGCTGAAATCATTTATCAGTCCATGGTGCTAAAATCATTCCTCAGTCCATGGTGATGAAACCACTCATCAGTTCATGGTGCTGAAATCATTCATCAGTCAATGGTGCAAAAATCATTCATCAGTCCGTAGTGCTGAAATCATTCCTCAGTCCATAGTGGAGAAATCATTCATCAGTCCATGGTGCTGAAATCATTCCTCAGTCCATGGTGCTGAAATCATTCCTCAGTCCATGGTGCTGAAATCACTCATCAGTCCATGGTGCTGAAATCATTCATTGGTTCATAGTGCTGAAATCACACATCGGTCCACAGTGCTGAAATCACACATCAGTCCATAGTGCTGAAACCACTCATCAGTCCATGGTGCTGAAATCATTCATCAGCCCATAGTGCTGAAATCACTCATCAGTCCATGGTGCTGAAATCACACATCAGTCCATGTTGCTAAAATCATTCCTCAGTCCATGGTGCTGAAATCACACATCAGTCCATAGTGCAGAAATCAGTAATCAATTCATAGTGCTGAAATTATTCATTAGTCCATAGTGCTGAAATCACTCATCAATCCATAGTGCTGAAATCATTCCTCAGTCCATAGTGCTGAAATCACTCATAAGTCCATGGTGCTGAATTCACTCATCAGTCCACACTGCTAAAATCAGTAAATAGTACATGGTGCTGAAATCATTCCTCAGTCCATGGTGCTGAAATCACCCATCAGTCCATGGTGCTGAAATCATTCCTCAGTCCATGGTGATGAAATCACTCATCAGTCCATGGTGCTGAAATCATTTATCAGTCTATGGTGCTGAAATCACTCATCAGTCCATGGTGCTGAAATCATCCCTCAGTCCATGGTGCTGAAATCACATAAAACAGCTCTTTGCTGCCTGTCAAATCATCCCTCAGTCCATAGTGCTAAAATCATTCCACAGTGTATAGTGCAGAAAAAATTCATCAGTCCGTAGTGCTGAAATCACTCATCAGTCCATGGTGCTGAAATCACTCATCAGTCCATGGTGCTGAAATCACTCATCAGTCCATAGTGCAGAAATCACTCATCAGTCCATGGTGCTGAAATCACTCATCAGTCCATGGTTCAGAAATCATTCATGCAGAAATCACACATCAGTTCATAGTGCTGAAATCACTCATCAGTCCATAGTGCAGAAATCACTCATCAGTCCATGGTGCTGAAATCATTCCTCAGTCCATGGTGCTGAAATCATTCCTCAGTCCATGGTGCTGAAATCATTCATCAGTCCATAGTGCTGAAATCACTCATCAGTCCATAGTGCAGAAATCACTCATCAGTCCATGGTGCTGAAATCATTCCTCAGTCCATGGTGCTGAAATCATTCCTCAGTCCATGGTGCTGAAATCATTCCTCAGTCCATAGTGCTGAAATCACTCATCAGTCCATAGTGCTGAAATCACTCATCAGTCCATGGTGCTGAAATCACATAAAACAGCTCTTTGCTGCCTGTCAAATGCTCCCTGAAGAACAATCCAATGCTGATCACTATTCAGAGGGCAATACAATTTACAAATGTATGTAACGGAGAGCTCTGTGTTTTTTGTGGTGCCCCCCTATCAGGATGTGAATGCGGCCCCTTCTGCTAACTGCTGGAGGTCTAGCCTGTGTTTCCTGCAGTCGCTGACGATTCACCGGCGCTGATGTGAATATTTTGCGGGCTTCCATGTGTCAGCATTCCCTTCCACTATCACATGCTGTTTGAATGCCGAGGATAAGAAACGCTGTTACCTTCTGCCAAGCCATAAAACTGCACAGCCCGGGGGAAATAAGTAATGAACGCCGAGCGGCTCCTGCGTGTCGTCTCAAATCTGCCAGTTTACTCCCAATGCTGACGATTAGCTGACACCGGCAGTCACATCACCGCGTATTCTTGTTTTTATATATTCTGCCAAGCCTATCCAGGAAATTAATTAAATCTGACCTCCGGCCTCCCCTTCAGTCTTGCACAGTTGTAGCGGCTCCTCTCCTGGACTGAAATGGCTTCCTCTGATTCCACTGCACACTGTGAGCTTCCCACAATGTGGGTTAGAAGCTGGGATAGAAGTTAGATAGAGCTTGTGATGGGAGTGACTTTGGGTGGGTGGCCCGTGGAACACAGCCCCCTTTGGAGAGGTGGGGAGACCCCTGTCTCAGCTCCCCATATCCCTATTATGTGTAAGTCACCCTGTGCCTGTGAGGGGTACAGGGTGATCTGTCCTAGTATTGTGTAGACATGTATAGGTGGGGTGGGGGGGGGATTGTTCATTGTTTACTGCCATGTGGTGCATCCCATTTTTCTATTGTGTGTCTTGCTTGGGAGCAAACTATTATGGGATGTATGTGTTTGTGTATTGGCTTGGTGGGGGGTGTCTGCTGATGTGTTTCTTGTTACTAAATGTATTGCCCCGCCCTGTGTATATATCTTGTATCTGTGTTAAAATAAAGCAGTCTATTTCCTGTCTTAATACAAGTCTGGTGCTGTTGCATCTTGTTTAGTCAGCGGTGGTGTCCGTGGATCTGTGTTCAGACAGGGAAGCGAGAGTTTACCAGAAATACCCTAGTGCAGTCGGGGTCCGGTTCCGTTACAGAGCTCCACCTCATTTCCTGGCTGGAGGATGCCAAACATCATCTAGCTCTTTTCTCCCCAGCCTTCCTGTCCCTGGCCCCGCCCCTTTCATTCATTGGGATTCAGTTCTGTCGATCGTGGAGGCTCAGCCTCACATGTGGGTACTACCGTGCAAATGCCGCCTGTCTCAGAATACCTACTCTTCCAGTCTAACACCCACCCATCATGTCATTTGGTATTTGCATAACTCCTCCCAAGAACCAGCCCACTGCTTGCATCAGGACTGGGGGCTCTTAAGAGTGTACTGAGGCAGGGTGCTGTGATGTTTTCAGGAAACTATGGACGGCTCCTTCCACCAGCCATGATCTGCCTGCATTGCGTAGAGAAGCACAGAGGCCCAGTGATGATATCCCTGGCTCTAAAATAAGGTATGTAATGAAAATGGAAAGTAGTAATATAAAAATGTAATTTGTATGTTGATGAGAGGGGTTGGGGGGAACTAGGGAAGACAAAGTAGAAGCAGATTACATTTCAGCTTTAAAGCAAAACCCATTACCAAATGTTTTTGTTTTGTTTCATTGAGAAAATTGGACCACCCACACCGTGCCTCTAAATATGTGGGAACCGCTCATGCACAGCCATTTTATTGGTTGTCCTGCCAAGACTCCGCCTCTAAATATGTGTGAACCGCTCACACACAGCCATTATATTGGTTGTCCTACCAAGATTCCGCCTCTAAATACGTGGGAACCGCTCATACACAGGCATTTTATTGGTTGTCCTGCCAAGACTCCGCCTCTAAATACGTGGGAACCGTTCATACACAGGCATTTTATTGGTCGTCCTGCCCAGACTCCACCTCTAAATATGTGCGAACCACTGACACACAGGCATTTTATTGGTTGTCCTGCCAAGACTCTGCCTCTAAATATGTGGGAACCACTCATACACAGCGATTTTATTGGTCGTCTTGCCCAGACTCCGCCTCTAAATATGTGGGAACCGCTCATACGCACCAATTTTCTTGGTTGTCCTGCCAAGACTCCGCCTCTAAACATATGGAAACCGCTCATACACACTCACTTTATTGGTTGTCCTGCCCAGACTCCACCTCTAAATATGTGGGAACCGCTCATACGCACCAATTTTCTTGGTTGTCCTGCCAAGACTCCGCCTCTAAACATATGGAAACCGCTCATACACACTCACTTTATTGGTTGTCCTGCCCAGACTCCACCTCTAAATATGTTGGAACCGCTCATACGCACCAATTTTCTTGGTTGTCCTGCCAAGACTCCGCCTCTAAACATGTGGAAACCGTTCATACACACCCACTTTATTGGTTGTCCTGCCCAGACTCCACCTCTAAATATGTGGGAACCGCTCATACACACCCACTTTATTGGTTGTCCTGCCCAGACTCCACCTCTAAATATGTAGGAACTGCTCATACGCACCAATTTTCTTGGTTGTCCTGCCCAGATTCCGCCTCTTAACATGTGGGAACCGCTCATACACACCCATTTTCTTGGTTGTCCTGCCCAGACTCCACCTCTAAATATGTGGAAACCGCTCATACACAGCCATTTTATTGGTTGTCCTGCCCAGACTTCACCTCTAAATATGTTGGAACTGCTCATACACACCCACTTTATTGGTTGTCCTGCCCAGACTCCGCCTCTAAATATGTTGGAACCGCTCATACACACCCACTTTATTGGTTGTCCTGCCCAGACTCCGTCTCTAAACATTTGGGAACCGCTCATACACACCCACTTTATTGGTTGTCCTGTCCAGGCTCCACCTCTAAATATATGGGAACCGGTCAAGCACTTCCAGTTTATGGGTTGATCCTGTTCAGACCCCGCCTTTAAATATGCAAGGACCTCCCACATATGGTCCTGATCCCCATGTGAAGTAACTCAGACAAGGGTGATGCTGTAATCCTGGGACATGAGTAGGACAGAGGGCCAAGATATGGAATGTCCTGGCCAACCCCGGACAGTTGGCATCCATGTGATTGGAAGACATAACCTGGAGTTCTAAGATGTATAGATAATAACACGAGGCTGCTGGAGAAGGCAGGATAACACGCAATCTTACCATCTGAAACTGTTTATTAATCATTTATATTTTTTAAATCTATATTATCAAGGTTGAATTTTCCAGTTGTATCATTTTTATTAATTGTTCTCTTCTGTCTGAACAACTTTATCTCTGACATAGGTCATTCCACCAAGTACACTCCCCAAATAATGCAAATTAGCAGCGCAGCGTCCTGCCAATACCTCGCTGGACAGTGGAGGTCACAGAGATGTGTGATAACTCCCAGCAGAGCCATCATCTCTCCAACATCATGGCATAGACCCCTCCCCCCCCTCTACTGTCCTCATTGCTATTAATGTCATAGAATAACAGACGTTTTTATATCCCACCAGAAATCTGCCAATTATCCATCAAAACATCATATTCTATATAACTGGACATTGTGTAATACCCCTGGGTGCCGGGTGTAATTCTCCATATTTACTATCTCTATCGTTTTTCTGGACTGAGTACCTAATTTGAAACATTGTAACAAGAGGAAGAATATCCCTCATACTCCCCTCTGATGGTGTCATTCCTTCATTCTCCCCTGAGATGGTGTCACCCCTTTGCAACCCCCATGATGGTGTCACCCCTTTGTACCCCCATTAGATAGTGTCACCCCTCCATACTCCCCTGTGATGGTGTCACCTCCCATACTCCCCTATGATGGTGTCACTTCCTTGTATACTCCTATGATAGCATCACCCCCTTATACTCCCCTGTGATGGTTACACCCCCATGTACTCCCTTTTGTTGGTGTCACTCCCTCATACTACTCTGAGATAGCATCACCCTCTGTACTCCTCTGTGATGGTGACATCCCCTTGTACTCCCCTGAGATAGTGTCACCCCCATGCTCCTCTGTGATGGTGTCACCCTCTCATCCCTCATGCTCCCCAGTAGTAGTGCCACCAGCTCATATGCCATGCTGATGGAGACACCCCCTTATACTCCCCTGTGATGGTGTCACTAATTTGTACTTCTCTGTGATGGAATCAACCCCTTGTAGCACCTTGTGATTGCATCACCCCCTTGTACTCCCATGTAATGGTGTCACCCCCTCATACTCCCCTGTGATGGTATTACCCATTCATACTCCCCTGTGATGGTGACACCCCCCTTGTACTCCTCTGTGATGGCATCACCCCCTTGTACTCCCCTTAAATAGTGTCACCCCCATGCTCCCCTGTGTTGGTGTTACCCCCTCATACTCCCCTGAGATGGCATCACTCCCTCATACTCCCCTGAGAAAGCACCATCCCTGTACTCCCTTGTGATGATGTCACCCCTTCCTATGCCCTTGTAATGGTGTCACTCCTTTGTACTTCCATGTAATAGTGTCACCCCCTTCTACTCCTCTACTCCCATGTGATGGTGTCAGTCAACCCCTCATACCCCTGTGATGGCATCACCCCCTTGCACCCCCCCCCCATGATTGTGTCACCAACTCAAACTCCCATGTGATGGTGCCAACCCCTTTTACTCCCTTGTGATGTTGTCGCCCTTTCATACCCCTGTGATGGTGTCACCCCCTTGTACCCCCCCCCCCGTGATTGTGTCACCTCCTTGTACTCCCATGTGATGATGTCACCCCCTCATACTCCCCTGTGATGGTGTCACTCTCTCGCACTCCCCTGTGATGATGTCACCCCCTCATACTCCCCTGTGATGGTGTCACCACTTAGTACTCCCCTGTGATGGTACCACTCCCTCGCACTCCCCTGTGATGGTGTCACCCCCTCATACTCACCTGTGATGGTATTACCCTAGACATCTGCCTAGTCTGCCCTCACACAGCACTGGGTAAAGGTGATGCTCCCTCCTCAGAGATCCCGGTGACACCATCAATACTTCCATCATTTCTATATTTAATAGCCTCCCTCTGTCTTCCTGCTCCCAGTCTCCTCGCCGCTTTCCCAGCTAATGGACCTTGAATTTCATACAGAATTAACAGAGTCTTTGCTGATCTGTTATAATTTATTTTTGTGTAATGAGCTGTGCAGGAAAAGCTTCTTGCACATAGAAAATCCACAGAACCTTCTGGAAGAAAATTATGTAGCTGCATCTCATAAAGGAACAGAAAGCAGAATAGGCAATGTTCTCGTGTCTCTCAATATACCTTCTGTTTTATGTTATAACCTGAATGTGGACTAAATCTGACCCCCTGCCTCCCCTCCAGTCTTGCACAGTTGCATCGGCTCCTCTCCTGGACTGAAATGGCTTACTCTGATGTCACTGCACACTGTGAGGGTCACTGATACCATTATCACTATATCAATGTTCTGCAGGGGAGGGTCACTGATACCATTATCACTATATCAATGTTCTGCAGGGGAGGGTCACTGATACCATTATCACTATATCAATGTTCTGCAGAGGAGGGTCACTGATGCCATTATTACTATATCAGTGTTCTGCAGGGGAGGGTCACTGATACCATTATCACTATATCAATGTTCTGCAGGGGAGGGTCACTGATACCATTATCACTATATCAATGTTCTGCAGGGGAGGGTCACTGATACCATTATCACTATATCAATGTTCTGCAGGGGAGGGTCACTGATACCATTATCACTATATCAATGTTCTGCAGAGGAGGGTCACTGATGCCATTATTACTATATCAGTGTTCAGCAGGGTTGGGGGGGGTTCAATGATACCATTATCACTATATCAATGTTCTGCAGGGGAGGGTCACTGATACCATTATCACTATATCAATGTTCTGCAGAGGAGGGTCACTGATGCCATTATTACTATATCAGTGTTCTGCAGGGTTGGGTTCAATGATACCATTATCACTATATCAATGTTCTGCAGGGGAGGGTCACTGATACCATTATCATTATATCAATGTTCTGCAGGGGAGGGTCACTGATGCCATTATTACTATATCAGTGTTCTGCAGGGTTGGGTTCAATGATACCATTATCACTATATCAATGTTCTGCAGGGGAGGGTCACTGATACCATTATCATTATATCAATGTTCTGCAGGGGAGGGTCACTGATGCCATTATCACTATGTCAATGTTCTGCAGAGGAGGGTCACTGATACCATTATCACTATATCAATGTTCTGCAGGGGAGGGTCACTGATACCATTATCACTATATCAATGTTCTGCAGGGGAGGGTCACTGATACCATTATTACTATATCAATGTTCAGCAGGGTTGGGGGGGGTTCAATGATACCATTATCACTATATCAATGTTCTGCAGGGGAGGGTCACTGATACCATTATTACTATATCAATGTTCAGCAGGGTTGGGGGGGGTTCAATGATACCATTATCACTATATCAATGTTCTGCAGGGCAGGGTCACTGATACCATTATCACTATATTAATGTTCTGCAGGGGAGGGTCACTGATACCATTATTACTATATCAATGTTCAGCAGGGTTGGGGGGGGTTCAATGATACCATTATCACTATATCAATGTTCTGCAGGGGAGGGTCACTGATACCATTATCACTATATCAATGTTCTGCAGGGGAGGGTCACTGATACCATTATCACTATATCAATGTTCTGCAGGGGAGGGTCACTGATACCATTATCACTATATCAATGTTCTGCAGGGGAGGGTCACTGATACCATTATCACTATATCAATGTTCTAGCGTTGAGAGTGGAGCGGGTTCTTAGTTCTTTGTTCGGGTCAGCGGTGGCGGTGGACATCATAATTTTTAAAATTTTTGTTTTTAATAAAGGACTTGACAAAGGCTGTTTCCTCTCATTTTTTACACTACTCTTTTTTTATGAATGGGTAGCGGTACCATGTTCCCCATACTCATTCACATGGGGGGGGTGGGATCTGAGGGCCCCCTTGTTAAAGGGGGCTTCCAGGTTCTAATAAGTCCCCCACCCGCAGACTCCCACACCCAACAGCCAGGGTTGGAAGGAAGAGGCCCTCCTCCCCATCAACATTGAGCACCACCCCAAAGCACCCCCCCCCCATGTTCAGGGCATGTGACCTGGTATGGTTCAGAAGGGAGGGGGGTGCTCGTTCATCCCTCCTTTTTTCTGACCTGCTGGGCTGAATGCTCGGATGAGGGGCTGGTATGGATCTTGGGGGGACCCCCACACTGTTAAAAAAAAAAAATCAATTGCTGGGCAATGCTGACAATTCTTTTCACATTCAGCTGTCAGTGGGGAACCCTGCTGACAGCTGAAACATTGAAGAATGCTTCACTACTAAAATACCGCATGACAATAATATAACTTCATGTGGTATTTTAGTAGCTGAGCCGTATCTTACCTCCCATGCTCAGATGCAGTAAGATACCGCTCAGTAAACTGTCCCTGTTCGAAGTTTGCGGTTCAACTTTCAGCAGGTTCGAATTTTCAACCACGAACCGAACAGGGGGGTGTTCAGCCCATCACTAGTCTGTAGTCATATGGCCTCCTGCACAAGAAAACAGGATTCCAGAATAATGGGATGGCGGGGAATATTCCGCACATTTCTCCCAGTACAAGCTTTTCTCAATGGCTCTCTGCTCTTCATCATCTCACTTTGTGTGCTGATTTAATTAACGTGTAAAAAAAGCAACAAAACCTCAAAGTTTTCAGGTCAGATTGTAATAACCTCACGTAGCAGCAAAATGAGAGAGAAGAGGGAATGTCTGATAAACAAAACATTTCAGGAGATTTCCTGTGTTAATTTGCTGAAATCTGATAATTATCTGATGTTCTGTTTCACACTCCCTATTCTTTTCTTTTCTGTTCTTCCTTACTTTCTTCAGTCTCTTAATCATCTTCCTATCTCTTTTTCTCCATCTCCTTGTTCCTTCCCTTCTATTTACTTTCCCCTCCTCTCATTTCTCTTATGTTTTCTCTTCTTTCCTTCCTTCCTTCCTTCCTTCCTTCCTTCCTTCCTTCCTTCCTTCCTTCCTTCATTTTTTCCCCTTCAGTAGAACAATGACAGGGTCTCTATAATGGTACAATAAACAGCTACATCCTCCTTCTCTCTCTTTCTTCTTTTCTCACTTTCTCTTTGTTATCTTTCTCCTTATCCCCCCTCTTTCTCACTATCTTTATTTCTCTCTCATTTTCTCTTTCTTATTCTCTCTCTTTTGTCTTCTATCTCTCTTTATCTATTCACTCTCTTTCTCTCTATTTCCCCCCCCCCCCTTTCTCTCTCTCTCTCCTCTTTCTTTCCCTCTCCCCCTCTCTTTCTCCTTCTTTCTATGTTTCACCCTCTTTCTCCACCTCTCTCCTCTTCTTTTAAATTCTCTCACCCCCCTCTCTCTCTCTCTCCCTCCCTCCCTCTTTTTACCCCCCCTCCCTATCCCTCTCCCCCCCTCTCTCTCGCCTCTCCCCGCCCCCTCTCTCACGCGCGTGCGTGCACGCACTTTCTCTCTCTTCCCTCCTCTCTCCCTCTCTCGTTCTCTCTCTCTATGTCTCACTCTCTTTCTCCATCTTTCTCCTTCTCTTTTTTCATTTATTTCTCTGTCTCTCTCTTGCTTGCTTTCTTTCTCCTCCCTTTTGCTTTCTTCCTCCCTCTCTATAACTCACTCTCTTTCTCCCTTTCTCTCCCCTCTCTCTCCCCCTCCCTCTCTCTCTCTCTCCCTCCCTCTCTCTTTCCTCCCCCTTCCCAGCTGACTATCCTGCCTTTTGATAATTAGGCAGCTAATGAAGGAAACAATGAGAAGGTGCGAGAGTCTTGGAGATGGGGGGTTATGAGCTGTAAGTAATAAGTCCTGGGACATCATTAGGGAATAAGAAGTGAGTTCAGGAAAGAATCTGTTTGATTCTTTCTTTTCTCAAACCCCCCCCCCCTTCCTCCTTTATTCCTCTCTCTTAGGCAGCTAGTTTTGTATTGATGGGTGAGATGACAAAGTGTGATCTTCCTATTCTAGAAGTCTTGTTTACCTGCAGAGACAATGTGGTGGACAATCACTTCTTCTATTGATTTCCTATCCGATGTTCTTCTGAACCCTTCTAGATAATATGGTACTTGATCATTGCCCCATGCTGATCCAAACGTTTTATATTTCTATGTATGGGTTGTTATTGCAGCACAACACCTCATTACTACACAACAGGACCATTGAACTGATGTGGCACAATAAAGAACTCAAAGCACATTGATGTACCAGAATGACGAGTCTACAATCACCAGGACATGGCATGTCATCATGGACAAGTCATGCAGATTATCCAACAAAAAAAAGCTCAATTTGCAGAATACACTATAAAAAAAACCTGTTTGCTGGTGTCTGATTTTGTTTTTAAATGAATCATCTGGGGGAAAAAATAACATTCCCTTTGGCCTGCTGCATGGTGTAAAGTCTGCTTCCATAAATGTTCTGTTCCTTTGTGTTTGAGACAACAAAGTAGCCATTACAAACAATGCAATTCTATCCAGCAGTGACATCTTTCCCATCAACAATAAGAACCTAGCACTCAGCTGCAGGAATATAATTTCTGATTGTTTGTCTCCACTTGCCATAAAATCAAAGGCTGTACAGCAATCACACAAAACCAAATATCACATCAGCGAATGTTAGCTATTGAGACTAGAGTTTCCTTTTATGTTTTCTATCTATCTATCTATATCTTATCTATCTATATCTCTCTCATTCCTTCCCCCCCATCTATCTATCTATCTATCTATCTATCTATCTATCTATCTATCTATCTATCTATATCTCTCTCATTCCTTCCCCCCCCATCTATCTATCTATCTATCTATCTATCTATCTATGTATCTATCTATATCTCTCTCATTCCTTCCCCCCCCATCTATCTATCTATCTATCTATCTATCTATCTATCTATCTATCTATCTATCTATCTATATCTTATCTATCTATATCTCTCTCATTCCTTCCCCCCCATCTATCTATCTATCTATCTATCTATCTATCTATATCTCTCTCATTCCTTCCCCCCCCCCATCTATCTATCTATCTATCTATCTATCTATCTATCTATCTATCTATCTCTCTCTCATTCCTTCCCCCCCCCCCCCATCTATCTATCTATCTATCTATCTATCTATCTATCTATCTATCTATCTCTCTCTCATTCCTTCCCCCCCCCCATCTATCTATCTATCTATATCTCTCTCATTCCTTCCCCCCCCCCCCCATCTATCTATCTATCTATCTATCTATCTATCTATCTATCTCTCATTCCTTCCCCCCCCCATCTATCTATCTATCTATCTATCTATCTATCTATCTATCTATATCTCTCTCATTCCTTCCCCCCCCCATCTATCTATCTATCTATCTATCTATCTATATCTCTCTCATTCCTTCCCCCCCATCTATCTATCTATCTATCTATCTATCTATATCTCTCTCATTCCTTCCCCCCCCCCCCCCATCTATCTATCTATATCTCTCTCATTCCTTCCCCCCCCCCCCATCTATCTATCTATCTATCTATCTATCTATCTAGCCTAACAGTACTTTTTTCTGCCACTAGAAGTCCTTAGCCTGATGGCCTGCATCATTTAATCCACTTCCTCTGAGCCCAGCTCATCCCGGATGTACCCCCAACATGTTACTGAAAGCATAAGCTAACAGAAGGAGTGTCAGACCAAAATTATAAAAAGGTCCAAACAGCTTTAATGGATAACTGAAAAGCATCCAACGTGTTTTAGGAAACCAGCTGGAGTGACTTTATAGGTGCCCATTGGAGGGTGCCTTGAATGCATGCAAGCTGACTAACCAGAGCCATTGATCTCTGAATGATTGTTTTCCCTTCACTTTTCTGTATAAATAAGAATTGAAGTTCAAGTTCCCTTTAGATGTGTCTCTTTGGAACCGGCCTGTGACTGGACAGTGAAAGGAGAAGCAGCACAGTGATTAGTTCATCTACATTATATTGCCAAAAGTATTGGGCCGCCGGCCTTTCAACACACATGAACTTTAATGGCCCCCCAGTCTTAGTCCGTAGGGTTCAATATTGAGCTGGCCCCGCCCTTTGCAGCTATAACAGCTTCAACTCTTCTGGGAAGGCCGTCCACAAGGTTTAGGAGGGTGTCTATGGGAAGGTTGGACCATTCTTCCAGAAGCACATTTGTCAGGTCAGGCACTGATGTCGGGGGAGGAGGCCTGGCTCGCAGTCTCCGCTCTAATTCATCCCAAAGGTGTTCTATGGGGTTGAGGTCAGGACTCTGTGCAGGACAGTCAAGTTTCTCCACCCCAAACTGGATCCTCCATGTCTTTATGGACCTTGCTTTGTGCACTGGTGCGCAGTCATGTTGGAACAGGAAGGGGTCATCCCCAAACTCTTCCAACAAAGTTGGGAGCATGAAATTGTCCTAAAGGTGTCCTATGGGGTTGAGGTCAGGACTCTGTGCAGGCCAGTCAAGTTCCTCCACCCCAATTTCTCTCATCCATGTGATTGGAACACCTGAATCCAATGATTTGGAGGGGTGTCCCAATACTTTTGACAATATAGTGTATCTATCTTCTATCTCCCCCTATCAGCATGCTTGTCGGCACATGAACTGATTGGCTCCTTGTGCTGCTTCTTCTCTACTCAATCCTTAATGTACAGGGACTTAAAGCGGCTGTTAGCAAGTTACATTCAGGTGCTTGCATTTAAAAATATCTTTATAGTGATTGTAACTCCCTATTTTTTTAAAATAACAAACGTGTTATTCTTACCTGCCCTGTGCAATGGCTTTGCACAGAGCTGCCCCGCTGCCCCTCCTCCCCCCTGCTGGTGCTCCTGGCTCCTCCCCCTGCTGAGTGCCCAACATAGCAAGTTGGAGGCACTTATGTGGGCTTACTCTCGAGCCAGCTTCATGTGTCTATATAGTAACACAGAGCACGTCTTGGCCCTGCCCCCACTCCCTCCTCACTAGCTGTAATCAACAGCAGCAGGAGCCAACAGGCTCAATGTCTGAGCCTACAAGGAGGGAGAGAGCCAAGAGAGCGCCGCTTCGCTCGTGCACATAGCTGGATTGAGATCAACCTCAGATATGTATAAGAGGGGGATGGGGGGGAGGGAGGCTGCACTCAGAAGTTTATTTTTTACCTTAATGCACAGAATGCATTAAAATAGAAAACCTTCTTCCTTTAGCACCACTTTAATGATGTATTAATGGTTACAGACTGCAATCACATGTGTCTTTTGGGTTTTCACATACTTGCAGATGCCTCTTGCACACATTCCTCCAGACTCTCCAAGAGATATATGAAGCCACTAGGTGTTTCAACCTCCTAGCAAGTATCTAATACCGAAAATGCAATTTTTATTTGTACTCCATTTCTCCAAATCAACCCACCACTTGTACTTAAAAGCACTACTCCCCATTCAAACAAACACAAACCTACCTATGGCAAATAAATTCAGCAGAAAGGCAGGACCTTGAAGTGTAATTATAGGTATAATGAACATCGGTCTGGAAAAAGACTAGAAATAGACCGCAATTTGTTACATTCAACAATTGCATCCAAGTCAGGGAACTCAAGATGACCTGTCCTTTTTACTGCATAGGGTACGCATAGGGTACGCCATGACTTATAATTTGCCCATTATCATATGAACTAACTAAATAGGACAATTATTATCAGTCCAAAGAAATTTGAAAATTGCAGTCACGTGGCTAAAATAAAGATTTTACTCCTTGTGTTGAAGCTTTGTGAATTATGCCCAAGAATGTCTCTTATGTAAAATGTTCTTTACGTAAATATCTATTTAACCATCATTGATGGGTTTATGTTTCTTCTTATGTATAATACCACTGCATTGGGGTCTTCCCACCTAAGTGTTGGCAGTGCTGCCTTTTAAGTACATTTCCAGGGCGTGATAACAAGTCCCCAACTAAATATAAGCTGCTTACCAAATTTAATTACACAGTAAGATGTTAAACATTCATTTCACAATTAAAAAACACTAAGGGCAATGCATAAAAAACACTAAGGGCAATGCATAAAAAACACTAAGGGCAATGCATACAAAACACTAAGGGCAATGCATACAAAACACTAAGGGCAATGCATAAAAAACACTAAGGGCAATCATATCAAAGTAACCGATTTAAAATAATCTTCTATTATTCAGTCCATTGCAAGCTTCATTCTGATGGCCTGCTCTGAGGTATTGGACATCTCTGTCTTTGGTGCCATCATATTAAATAAGCCCAAAGACCTGCCTAGCATATATAACCAAAGACCAAACTCTACACCACTAGATGCCTTCTCAGAAAGCCAGAGCCCGACATATATGACCAATTTCTTCTTACGGTAACATCCAAAGTCAACACATCACTGTGATAAGGGCAAACATTCTCAAAGTAGTTGATTGGAAACAGGGGCAGACTGACCATAGAGCACCCAGGGCCCAGGGTCAATAGGGGGCCCCATGAAATGCCCCTGGTATTTTTTATAGCCTTTTTTGGGTGTGCTTTGAGTGTGGTCAAGGACACAGGGACCCCATGATCCCCTATTGCCGGGGGCCCCATGAGCTGTCAGTCCTCCCATGATTGGAAATCATCTTCCATTATTCAGCCCATCATAAGCTTTCATAACCTTAATTCTGATTGCCTGCTCTGGGTTTGTGGACAATTCTGTCTTTGGATCTATTATATTAAATAAGCCCAAAGCCCCTCTTAGCATTTACAATCAAAGACCAAACTCTACACCACCAAATGCTTTCTCAGAATCCCATACCCATCCCACGTGACCAATTTCTGCTTACAGTCATCTCTGAAGAGTGGCATCCAATCATCCTGTCAATACAACATTGTGGTAAGGGTTAAATTCTCAAAGTAGTTGATTGGAAATCATCTTCCATTATTCAACCCATCGTAAGCTTTCATAACCTTCATTCTGATTGCCTGCTCTGGGTTTTTGGACATCTCTGTCTTTGGTGGCATCATATCAAATAGGTCCAAAGCCCCACCTAGCATTTACAATAAGACCAAACTCTACACCACCAAACACCTTCTCAGAATGCCATATCTGTCCTTTAGGACCGCTTTTGACTTACAATGACATCTGAAGAGTGGCATCCTATCACATAGTTAATACAACACTGTGGTAAGGGCAAAATTGTCAAAGTTACCAAACTGGAAATAATTTTCTATTATTCAGCACATGACAAGCTTTTATCACTTCATTCTGATGGCCTGCTCTCGGTTACTGGCCACCTCTGTCTTTGGTGCCAGCATATTAAATAAGCCCAAAGCCCTGCCTAACATATATTGCCAAAGACCAAACTCTACACCACTAAATGCCTTCTTAGAATGCCAGTGCCCATTCTATGTGATCATTTTTTTTTCTTACGGTGACACCCCAAGTCAACACAACTCTATGATAAGGGCAAAATTCTCAAAGTAACCAATTGGAAATCATCTTCCATTATTCAGCCCATCGCAATCTTTCATAACATCAAATCTGATTGCTTGCTCTGGGTTATTGGACATCTCGGTCTTTGGTGCCATCATTATATAAGCCCAAAGCCCTGGCTAGCATTCAAAACCAATGATCAAACTCTACACCACCAAATGCCTTCTCAGAATGCCATACTCATCCCATGTGACCAGGGGCGGACTGACAACTCAGGGGGCCCCTGGGCAATAGGGGATCATGGGGCCCCTGTGTCCTTGCCCACATTAAAAAAAAGCCTATAAAAGGTACCAGGGGCATTTCATGGGGCCCCCTACTGACCCCGGGCCCGAGTATTTGAATGGTCAGTCCGCCCCTGCACGTGACTAATTTCTACTTACAGCAACCAACTGGAAATTATTTTCTGTTGTTCAGCCTATGACAAGCTTCTGTAACCTGAATTCTGATTGACTGTTCTGGATTATTGGCCACTTCTGTCTCTTGTGCCATCATATTATATAAGCTCGTAGCCCTGTCTAGCATTTATCACCAAAGACCAACGTCTACACCACCAAGTGCCTGTCCCACATGACCAATTTCTACTTACAGTGACATCTGAAGAGTGGCATCCTATCGCAGAGAGTCAAAACAACACATACACCCCAGAAAGAGTCCAACAACTGGATTGACATCCGCCTGTCCGTTGGCGCCTTCCAAAAAAAATGCTCCTGGTTTCTGAAAACTGGAAGCCCACCTGCCCAGCACGTTGGCTGCGTTGTGTTACAGAGCCGTAATCAGCTGGGCTCTATTCAAAATCTGTCGATAGGTTGATTAGTGCATTCGGGGTACTAAAATAGAATGACCAGCCCTGGAATAAATATTTTATCAGGACAGGCAGTACCATGGCACCGGAGAATGCAAACTCCAGCAAAAAGACATAATGTCCATTCTACATCCCGCCTTCTCCCAGGCAGTTCACATTACGCTCTGATATGAAGGAAATGGTTTCAGAAAAGGCGATTTCCAGGGACTCGAAAGTTCACACTGGTGTAAAAATAAGACAAGGGTTTAGATACCAGCGTTCATGTGACATTAGGCGATACGCCGTCGCCGTTCTCCATGCTTTTGGCCCAGTTGTGAAAAGTACTTGTGGGCAGCGGAGTGAGGAATTTGCGCACAAAGCCTGCGTCTAAATAAAGCGGCCAATTAATTCTTAATGACTCTACTGACAAAAGCAAAGCAAAACAGGCCAACTATTACGACAACAGACGAAGAATCTGACCTGGCTGAACCACATAAAACGGTCTAGTTTCAAGGGGAAGCGGCAACTTAATTGTCTCGTTAAATAAAGCCATACAATCGGGAGGACATACAATCGGGACGCCGTGAAACCCTAACTCCTTCAACGTCTAGACAATACGGTCATGCGCTGACAAAGTCAATGATTGTCTGGATGGTTCAGGGGTAGACTTGTATTTCAAGCGGTGTCACTTTTATAAATGAACCACTGAATTTTACTGAATGAGGTAAACTGCTTTGTGGGCGAGTTTCTGAGAGATTAAAGTAGAACTCCAAAGTTTTCTCTTTTCACTTTTGGATGAGTGGGGGAGGAGCAGCCCATCTGGTGGGTTTTAATTGCCATATGCATCATCAAAAGAGTTCCCTTAGGCCCCATGAACACAGAACGTTTCTGAACGATGGAAAGTGACTGCTGCAAAGCGTAGGTTAAAAAACATCTGTTTAGCGACGTCTGCATAACACGTTTATGCGCTTTTATTAGCGTTTGCCTTATAGAAGTGTTTTTTAAAGATAAGCACAGTAAAACCTCCCAAATGCCCAGAATGCTCTGAAAAGTGGTAAATGATTAGCTATTTCAGACAGTTTCAGAGAAATACAGAGAGTAGAAGCAGAGACAGCAGTATGTGTTGAGATTAGCTTAGGTGTGAGTTGCTCATTAACATTTCTTTTGTTTCCAAGGGTGGGAAAGGTGTCTGGTGGAGGGAGTCATTGAGGCCACCTGGCAGGGGGTCTTCATGAGGAAGTTGAGGTGTGAATGGTCATTAACATATCTTTTGTTTCCAAGGCTGGGAGAGGTCTGAGGTGTGAATGGTCATTAACATATCTTTTGTTTCCAAGGCTGGGAGAGGTCTGAGGTGTGAATGGTCATTAACATATCTTTTGTTTCCAAGGGGGGGGGAGGTCTGAGGTGTGATTGGTCATTAACATATCTTTTGTTTCCAAGGGCGGGAGAGGTCTGAGGTGTGAATGGTCATTAACGTATCTTTTGTCTCCAAGGGTGGGAGAGGTCTGAGGAGTGAATGGTCATTACCATATCTTTTGTTTCCAAGGGTGGGAGAGGTCTGAGGTGTGAATGGTCATTAACATATCTTTTGTTTCCAAGGGTGGGAGAGGTCTAAGGTGTGAATGTCCATTAACATATCTTTTGTTTCCAAGGGTGGGGGAGGTCTGAGGTGTGAATGGTCATTACATATCTTTTGTTTCCAAGGGTGGGAGAGGTCTGAGGTGTGAATGGTCATTAACATATCTTTTCTTTCCAAGGGTGGGAGAGGTCTGAGGTGTGAATGGTCATTAACATATCTTTTGTTTCCAAGGGTGGGAGAGGTCTGAGGTGTGAATGGTCATTAACATATCTTTTGTTTCCAAGGGTGGGAGAGGTCTGAGGTTTGAATGGTCATTAACATATCTTTTGTTTCCAAGGGTGGGAGAGGTCTGAGGTGAAAATTGGTCATTACAATGTGTAACAAGCTTGGTAGGAACATCCTGTGTTCAGTGTTTTGTCCATTTGAGTACCTTGAAAACTCTTTCCATGCATTTTTCATGATGAAAAAAGGCTCTGGACAGAATTGGGAACTGGAAGAGTTAAAAAAAATTCAAACGCAAACGCTTATAAACACGATTTCCTGTGTTTAGACTCTTTTAGCCGCATTTACACATGTTTTGCGTTTGAAACGTTGATAAAATCGACGTCTGAACGCAAGTTTGTTGCGTTCTTAAAAAACGAGTGTAAACTCAACTGCCTCTAAACGACTGTAAACGAAGATGTGTACATGGACACATAGGAAAACATGAGGGTGAGTTCAGGGACTGCTGAAAAAAACGCAGAACAGCTCCTAAAACGTGAGTTTAGCAGCTGCAGTGTACATGAGCCCTTACTCCATATCCAAGACCACACAGCCACCCAAGGAGGAGACCTCAATTAAAACTTGACAGTAAAAACTGGGAGCGATTATCCCCTGGATTGGACTAAGTGCCTCCCATATACTGTACATGTTCCAGATTTTCACTCACTTCCTGTCTGCTAAAACCGTTGTCACCAGGGCAGAAAGTGATGAAAAACCTCTCTATTGAAGGGGTCTCCAGACTACGGCCCATTGGCCAAACCTGGCCTGCTGCGAGATTTTATCTAGCCCTCTGATATAAGAGGACACTCTGATGAGGACTTTGATGGGGACTTTTCTGTAAGAGGGGAGTCTGATGTAAGGGGGACTTTGGTGTAAGGGGGGCTCTGATATAAGGGTGACTCTGATGCAGGGGCGGACTGACAATTCATGGGGCCCCCGGGCAATAGGGGATCATGGGGCCCCTGTGTCCTTGCCCAAACTTAAAAAAGCCTATGAAAAAGGTACCAGAGGCATCTTATGGGGCCCCCTACTGACCCCGGGCCCTCAGGCAGTGCCCGAGTTTCCAAATGGTCAGTCCACCGCTGCTCTGATGGGAACTTTGATGTAAGGAGGGACTACGATAGGGATTCCAAACTACGGCTCTAGGTCCAAACTGGCCCGCTGCAAGTTTTTATCTAGCCCTCTGATATTAGAGGACACTCTGATGAGGACTTTATTGTAAGGGGTGCTCTGATGGGGAGTTTTCTATAAGGGGGGACTCTGATGGGACTATGATGTAAGGAAGGACTGTGATAGGGATTCCAAACCAGGGGCGGACTGAAAAGTTATGGGGCCCCTGGGCAATAGGGGATCATGAGGCCCTTGTGTCCTTGCCCACACTCAAAAAAGCCTATAAAAAAGGTACCAGGGGCATGTCATGTGGCCCCCTACTGACCCACGGCCCTCGGGCAGTGCCCGAGTGCTCGAATGGTCAGTCCACCCCTGTTCCAAACTACAGCTTTTTGGCTCAAACCTGGCCCGACTCAAGATTTTATTTGGCCCTTTGATGCGAGTGGATACTCCAATGGGGACCTTGATGTAAATGGGGCTCTGATGGGGACTTTTGTGTAAACAGGGACTCTCATATAAGGGGGGACTTTGATGGGGAGCCTGATGAAAGGGGGCGTCTGATGTAACAGGGAACTTTGATCTAAGGGGGACTTCAGTGTAAGGGAGACTCTGATGTAAAGGGGGACTCTGATGGGGACCTTGATGTAAGGGGGGACTCTGATGGGGACTCCAAACTATGACCCTTGGGCCAATCCTGAACAGATCTAAGATTTTATCTGGCCCTGTGATGTAAGAGGATACTCCGATGGGGACCTTGATGTAAAGGGGGACTCTGATGGGGACCTTGATGTAAAAGGGGACTCTGATGGAAACTATGATGTAAAGGGGTACTCTGATGGGGGCCCTAATGCAAGGGGGGAGTCTGATGTAAGGAGAACTCAGATATAAGGGGTACTCTAATATAAAGGGGGACTCCTATGTAACTGAGGACTCTGAAGGTTTCAAGTTTATTTGGAATTTATTTGCTTTATTTTATTAAAGTTGTAAAACGTATTTGTTCGTTGACATTTGATTCATTCATTTATAAAACATATTTTTTCGGCCAGCAAATATTTGTAAAATATACATTGTGGCCCCCATACCCAGGGGCGGACTGACCATTCAGAAACTCGTGCACTGCCTGAGGGCCCAGGGTCAGTAAGGGGCCCCATGATATGTCCCTGGTACCTTTCATAGACCTTTTTGAGTGTGGTTTGAGTGTGGGCCAGGACACAGGGGCCCCATGATCCCTTATTGCCCGGGGGCCCCATGATCCCCTATTGCCCTGGGGCCCCATGATCCCCTATTGCTCGGGGGCCCCAGGAGTTGTCAGTCCGCCCCTGCCCATATCATAACATTTCGAGACCCCCTGCTCTATTGGAATGGGTTAAAATTCTGTTCCTGACGTTTTCCACTCCATCCAAAAAGCTTAAAAAAGAAAGAAGTGAAAACGATAAAAATGATTCACCCGCGGAGGCCAATCACTGAAGCAGATTCCTTTCTGCAGATTTTGTGCGAAATCTCCATCTCATCAAAATTTTCTCTCTGCAGGTGAAGAGAAAGCAAGAATCCGCTAGTACCGTCTGACGCATTTTACGGATCGACGTTCTTTCCTCGAAGTGCTGAGCGGCGGCGGCGGCGATGATGAGCACCGCCTTCATGCTCGCTGCATTTGTCTGAACATTTGTAAATTCATTTTAAATTGATCCAATCCGATGATATGAGCGATAGATACAACACCGCTCGCTCGTTTACACGGTTTACTGACCGCAGAGACAAAACCGCGGACTGCCGGAAAGTCAACGCTTCGCAGAAGACTGAACGCAAATACGCAGGAGGCACTGCAGTAATTCACCGTCCAGAGCAGCGAGGTTTTCAGGACGTCCATTATTTCTAACGCGTTTCATTTTTTTTTTTCCTTGACATCTTGGCACGTTTCAAGGTCAATGCGTGATTTAAAGCTTCCTCGCTTGCAGCCAGACTACATATCCCAGAATTCTGTGCCAGAAGCTGATAATTCGATGCTGAATACAAGTTAATTATCATGTACTGGCCTTATAGTACCGGGAGCCTGTCGCCGTGTTTGCCAGCTAATGAGATTAATAGCTTGGCAGATACAACCTGGTGTCCGGATACTGAGCAGCCTTCAGTGCTCGCTACACACGTGGAAGAAAAATATATTTTAAAAATATTCTTCCCAAATATATTGTCATATATTTGAAATACTACAATTTTGGCCATATTCAATATATTTAAAAAATATATTTCAATGTATGTATTTATGTGTGTGTATATATATATTGTGGCAGTGCGGTATCCTGCCACGGTGGAAATCACGATGGAGACATAGGATTCTCAACCATACAGGTTGAGGGGCCCCAGGCAGTTCTCATAATACAGAGGAAACTGGCTTATCAGTTTCCTCTTTGGTTTGTAAAGCCTGTTTTGGGACCTGTAGACTGGAGATTTCTAAGAGATTTGGGAGGGATGAAATCTCCAATCCTGGGCCCATATTTTGAGAGCAGCCAGCGCGATGATTGCACAGGCGTGTGCAGGCCTTTTTGTGGGGGCCAGGCCATGATTCTGGGCTCCACCCCGGCAGACAGGAGTCAGGAGGGCTCCACCAAGGAGATGTGGAAGCCAAAAGCGGCAAGGAGCTGCTGTGTGCTAAAGGTTTGCTGTGTGCAAAAACAACCTTGTGGAAGGAGTCTGTAGGAGACAGATATAAAGCTGTGTAGCTGAAAGAGCCAAAAGGCTGAATTGGTTTGATGGTGGATACCCCTGTGTGGGAAGCATTTTTGTTATTTGAACTTTCTTGTAAATAATATTGGGCAAAAAGGCCCTTTAAAAAGAAGCAAGTTGCTGTGTGCTTGGAAGAAGCTCTACCATTAAGAAGCAAGTTCCCACAATATATATATGTATATATACACACACGTTATATATATATACATATATATACACACATATTATTTATATATATATATATATATATATATATATATATATATATATACATTTCAACATACAGTGAGTTTCCTCTGGGTACTCCTGTCCAAATTGTCCCTAGTATATGTAGAATAGAATAAACAGTAAGCGCTCAATACTGGTGGCAGCAGCTGAACATATAGGAAAACGCATAAGAAGTCCCACAATACATAAATATATAAATGCAGCGCTTAAGAGTGATAAACACAGTCCGGTGAAAGGAGTGCTCCGTGATTCCTAGTGCAAATGGTGGAAATTTACACTAACCAGAAAGCGTAAATTAAAACGCATGTGTGTATAAATCCTATGAGATCGCCTTCTCCACTCGGATCTGGTCAGAAGAATAGCCGGGAAAGGTAGA